>NW_028296386.1:0-89451 GCF_964197995.2 Scardinius erythrophthalmus
CAATTATTCTCTCGTGCAGGGGCTGTTTCACTGCGTTAAGCTAGAAAGTGGTGTTCTTTATAAAATAATCACTTAAGAAATAGTTTAAATTGCATTTATTAGGACTCATGGGATATTTAAAAAAATAATCCAAACTATAGCCTATACTTGCCTACATATTTTAAAATTATAGGCTATCATATATTGCTGCCATAATAACCATTTTAATTTTTTATGTGCTTTCTTCTCTTTCCCATTTTTGTTCGCTGAGGTGGAGCTGCGATGAAATATTGTTCTTGTAAATACTCTGCAGCATTTCAGTAAATAAAAGTGTACGTCACGTACGGTGCTCGGCAGTGATCAAAAAGGATTTAAACAGTGGATTTTGAATCTCTTTTTGTAAACTAACTCGGAGATGTGGATTCAGACGGCAATTAAATTACCACACGACCTGTTTGTCAAAAAACAGTAGGTACTAATTTGGACAGGGATTTTTACACAGGTTGGGTGAGAAAAAACACTGATATTATGGATTCGGACGGCACTAAAATAACCGACTTACCCCTGTAAATGTTTAAAATACCGTACAAGCCCATGAGAAACAATATTAGCGTCCGAATAGGACTTAACAGTAGCCTATGCTTTCACTGGTCTTTAAAACCGCTCTTTAATTAAAATAAATTTATAAAATTGTATTATATAATAATATAATTAAAATTCTAACAACAATCATTGTAATGACAATTTTATTCTTTGCATGAAAACAATTGAATTAGCCTAACTGAACACTGTCTGGGTGTATTAAAACTTCTGAATTATATTCATATAGACCTGCAACAGTGATAAGGTAAAGCTAAGAGTGATCCAGACCAACCTTACGAACGTATGACTTACAGAAGTTATACTTAACTAAGAAGGTTTCGGAAACCACGTATTAACGAAAAGGTACTTCTTAAGGTACAACTTAAGAACGACGTAGCGTTAAGGTAGTTTCGGAGAACGCAGCCCAGTTTATTAAAAAAAGATAACTCATAACATTTTGGAAGACAAATAAAAAAATAATAATCAGATAACATGGGAGGTATGGTGGTATGTTTAAATATGCAACACATTTCCAGAACAGAAATCTGAACATTGGATAAAGCCTGGCTCATAATTGTTTCATTTGGTTCACATATAGTCAATAGTTTTATCGAGTCAATAGTTTTTATCGAGGGGATTTTGGATATTTATTTGTGTCACTCCATAAATCAGAAAATACTATCAACAGCCAGAAAAAAAAACATTTTTTTGGGAATAAAATGTTGTATAAAACCAGGCAAATAATATATGAGCAAACTCCTCTGTAAAAACCTTCAGAATATAGATAAGAATAAAACTGTAAAGTTTGGTACATGTAAATAGTTCTGAAGTAGAGATTTCGTGCTAAAAGCATGAGAAACAACTTTTGAGGAACGGCCTTTACAGATACAGTATGTACTGTAAAATACATGCAATAAGAGCAATACATTCAATACAGTTACACTTTATTTTAAGATGTCATTATTACAGTGTAATACTTGCATGTGTATTTTGAATGTTTCCTTTCCACTAGTCTGAAACAACACATTATGAAAAGCCAAATATCCCAAAATCTCCAAATTTACCAGTGCATGAAAAAATGTTTTTGCTTTTAGTGTCTTGCCTTAAATTCATTGACATGATCTTCTCGGTCAGTGATTTCCTGTGATATTTTAAATTCTCAATCAATGACTGAATTCCTCCTTATCCTTTCCTTTTCCCTCCCCACATTCCCTCTGCTCTCCACCTGTTGTTGTTTTACCTCTCTCCAGGTTGAGGAAAGACGGGAATTATTCTTGCCTCCTCGATGCCTAAAGGCTCAATGATTTGCAGAAATGCATGTGCATCTTCAAAAGCCCCTTAACCTTCTGTTGCAGGAGTATAAGGGGTCATTACACAGTCCCATTTCTGAAGTGAGAACTGATGTGAATCTGTGAGGATCAGTGAATGAATTGCCCAAACATCATGGCAACTGTGTCAAAATGGCATGAAGTTCTCGTATGTGCCCGTTTTCCTCCTGAGTTTCTTTGTGTATTTTCTGTGCCTTCTTCAGCTCTGATCATGGCAGTGGCTGTTATAGTCATCTCAAGCAGCTTTTAAAAAGTTTGCTTCCATCAGTAGGACCTTGCACGTATTTCCACTAGGGTACAAGGGACTCATGTGATCTTTTCCTGTGTAGATTGCCGCTTTTATCGCTGAGTCACTGCAGAGTTGCGGAGGGCAGGTCATTCCTCCGGTGGGCTACTTCCAGAAAGTGGCACAGTATGTACTATCAAGTGCTTAACTGGCTCTGAAGCATTTTAGTTACATGATTGCAGCTCTTCTGCTTCACCCAATAAGTGACACATTAAATCTATAGGGTATAGGCTAATATATTACTATTTGCAATTCCTCTTTTCTAAGCTTACTTAAAGGTTCTGTCAATTGTGTCTGTAAATTCATTACATATTCATTTTACATTTGCTTGTTTAATTTTAGGTTTTAATACCTAAATTTGACGTTAATTTAAATTTTGACTGGTGCAGGGTTTTATTTTTGTTTTTAATTACTTTTTAATTACCAAAAATATTACAGTATATAGTCTGTATATATAATTTTGGGCTAATAAAATGATAATGTTTTATGCTGTGCCCATTTATGAATCACTTTGTATCCAAGTGTGCATTTGTCTTATAATGCATGTATCATATGAAATATGTGTTTCTGAATATAAATATGCATGCATATACATTCCAATTTGTGTGTACCACAACTCTTGCTTTATCACAGGCATGTGAGAAATGCAGGAGGTATAATCATTGCTGATGAGGTCCAGGTGGGCTTTGGCAGGGTGGGCACCCACTTTTGGGCCTTCCAGCTACAGGGAGAAGATTTTGTACCAGATATTGTTACAATGGGCAAACCTATTGGAAATGGTCATCCAATGTCATGTGTGATTACCACTAGAGAGGTTGCCGAAAGCTTCATGTCATCTGGAATGGAGTACTTCAACACAGTGAGGACAAAAAGAAAACATATTTTGACAATGGCAGGCATGAAATAATACAGATTAAGACTGAAACAACATTTGAAAATAAAACTATTTGCGTTGTTCACTGGGCCCTCATTTATAACATATACGTTCACACAGATTTGACTTAGAGTGTGTGTATGCTAAAATCCACACCACCATTCATGTTTATAAAAATGGTCTTCGAACGCCACGTCAGGGTATAAGGAGACGTATGCACTTTTCCGGAATAGGCTACTACAGGTATTTGGAAATCAACATTCTCAAGTAAATGATTTGAACGTTGACTGGTGCTCTTTTATATGTTAATGATATTAATTAGGCGGCGTTTACAAGGCGGAGTTATGACATCATTTAGCTGCGCACAATTTCAAGATCATTTGCGATTTACGAATTTCACATCTGGAAGAGAGGTGTACGCACATTTGATAAATTATTCTAAGACTTCTACGCAACATTTTATAAATAAGGCCCCAGATGTGTGAGCAACAGATATAGGGCCTAGAGCAAAAATTCTTATGAAACATAAAAAGCAAAAGGCTGAAAAATGTTCATCTTGGTGTCCTCTAGTTTGGCGGTAACCCAGTATCATGTGCTATTGGATTGGCGGTGCTAGATGTAATTGAGAAGGAAGATCTCCAAGGCAATGCCCTGCATGTCGGAGGTTACCTGACTCAACTTTTGGATGATCTGAAGAAAAGACACCCCTTAGTGGGTGACGTGAGGTTGGTAAACTCCCTCCTAACTTCTAAAAATTATAAAATCAGGAATTGATGGACATGATCAGATCCATAATGCCATCATTTCTTTAATACCGACAAACTCTGCAATGTGAATAAAGGTATAGTGTGAGTAATAATGTGCCACAGTGGAACCTTGACTATGTTTGCATAAGATTATTGAAGTTACATGGCCTCTTTATGTTGCAAGTCTTTTATAAATCATTTCCCTGGGGTTGTTTGTGAAGGTGGTAATAGTGAAGTGAATTACACAGAAGGCTGTGTAATAGTGCTGACGGACGTATGTCTGGAACACACATTGCCAGGAAGTTTAAAGTTGCCGGTCAAACATTTTGTTTTTTTAGGGGCCGTGGCCTGTTTGTTGGGTTGGAGCTGGTAAGAAACCGGGATAAGAGAACACCTGCCACAGCTGAAGCTCAGGATGTTATTTACAGGTGAGAATGAGTCATGTTTTTTAAAGTTTTTTAAAGTTTAATAGGTTTATGAGCATATCGTGCATAAGATGCATAGCCTAGCCACATAACCTGGCACATTAAAGGTAGGGTAGGCAATTTCAGAGAGGCTAGCAATAGCAAGCTAGCATAAGAAAGCATAAGATCCCACTCTCCCTTCAAAGCCACGCCTCCTTAAAAACACATGATCACGCACAGCCAGATCAGAGTCTGTAAAGCGAGAGACAGCGTTAAATTACCATGTCTCTAACAACATAACTTAACAATAATAATGAACGTAAAAAACTTAGAGAGCTCTGACTTGTACCACCCGACTACTGCATTCATTTTGGCGTTGGTAGTGTTGCCATAGAAATGCATAATTCCTACTCGGAAAAACAGTTCCGAGTCGAATGTCACGGGTCGCCATCTCTTCATTACGGTAGTTAGGACATGGCATGAAGACAGCATAAGCTTGTTGTTTTGGATCAGGAGAAACTGTAAAAGATGGCTGCTGTTTGTGGCGCTTGGTGACTGCTCTGCATAGCCTCATGGAACGCGCTGATGACGTGTGATGTTTGCGTATGGAAATACAAAGGTCGACAGGCAGGTAGGGCAAAATTAGACGAAATTTTTTTGGTCCCGAGACTTCCACAGATGATATGTACGTTTTAATATTTAGACCACTTCTATTATTGCTTGCTATCAGGATGTGAAGAGTGTTTCAACCATTATAACAATAACTATTTATGAAAAACATTACTTACCCTACCTTTCAAATATAATTAAATAATATAAATATCGAACTACACAGAAAGGGGGAGAATAAGAATGGACCTTCAAAAATTGTATATATATATATATATATATATATATATATATATATATATATATATATATATATATATATATACTGTATATTATTATTTTTTTTTTTTTTAAAGACTAAAAGAGCAGCGGATTCTTCTCAGTGCTGATGGCCCACACCGCAACGTTTTGAAGTTCAAGCCTCCTATGTGCTTCACTAGAGAAGATGCTGAACTTGCCGTGGAGAAGATTGACCAAATTCTGACAGGTAATTTTAGTAACAAAAATTAATTTTGGTTCATATGCCTCATGGTAATTTGTGCTTTATTCTTTTGTTTTAGACTTAGAAAGGGCTTTGGGCCTTCACATGCATGAAGCAGTAATCTCTGAGAATGGACACAGTAAGCGAAAGGTAAACTTGCAGGTTATGTTATAAACTACTTAACGTAGAATCAAAAGGGAATCAAACAACCAAGATCTTCTGTTCTTTGCCATTTGGTCCCAAGGAACTCAGTGATGAAAATGGCCTGGTTCCTGCTTCAAATGGCAGCAGCCACAAGCACGCCAGCACAATACCTCACAGCAAAAAAAACAACAAGAGACTAAGAACCTAATGAAACATCAGGGGAAACAACTGCTTTAAATTACTTTTTAATTATGTCTGTAACATTTTCCGTTTTAATGGATCTACAATTACACTGTATGAACATTGAATTGCCATATATTTTAGTGGTGCCATTCAGAACTGTAAAATATTACCTCTCAGTGAAATAAAACTATCCAATACGATAATGATGTTGGTATTAGCTTTCACACACAGAAAGCTATAAAGGACTAAAAAGGAACAAAAGAGTGATAAGAAGCTAATAAATCATTGTATGTACATGGCGTTATGGTTTTCTGTGTTGTGACCAGTGACACCTGCTGGAGCTGGTTAGTTTTGTGGGAGAGACTATAGATAATAGTTTAAATGCATCTATACCAAATTAGGCACTGCTTCAACACTGCTTGTTTTACAACAGCCTGTTCAACTGTACGCAAACCTGAACAAATGCGCACTTCAGCAGGTTCTGCTGATGTCTGCCACAGTAAAACAGCTGGAGAATCACTTCTGTCGAATAGTAATGCAGTGGAAAACACCCTCTAGATAAAAGGCAACATGGAGGGGAAAAATGTAGAATGAAAGATCCTTTTTAGAATATTTAAAATGGCATCTAGAAAAATAATCATCAGTTTATTGTTAGGTATCTCATCAAAAGATTAAACTTAAAAAATCAATCATTTCCATTTCACTAAAAATACAGAGACCCAGATAACATTGTTTCAAAGTACAATTCTGTCTTCAATCAGGATGCTTGCAACCAAAGTGCTGCAGTGGTGACATATTTTTCTAGGCCCACCCAGAAGTAAGCATCACCCTGGTTCCCTTGACAAAAACCCAATAGGTTTTTTTTTTCAATTGGCATTGAATTATTGCACAAAATAAATAAATAAATAAAAGAGGCTGTGAAAGCAGGCTAGTGAGTAGATGAGTTTACCTGTTCGGCATGATGACATTTAATGGCCCTGACAACCTCTGTACGCCCCCTTTTGCTCATTGTTAGCAACCTGCCTTTTAAGACAAGTAAAAATTCTAAAAATAATAATAAAAATAATAATAATCACAATGGGGTATTATTGATGTATTTCATGTTGTAGAATAAAACGTGAAAATATCTTGAGCTTGTGTTATCCAGACCTTTTTTCAGGCATTTAACCAAAAAAATTGACTTCAGAATGATGAAACCGGTAATGCTAAAATGCTAACTCATTTCTGGGTTTTGGCCAACAAAAATATGTCATCCATGCAGCATTGTTTATTCCAGTTCAGTCTATTCTATTAATGGTGTTTTATGTACAGATCTAGGAATGATCTCAACCTTTGTATACTCCTTTTACAAACATTTTTATACTTCTCAGTTTGTTTTATACTTCTCAAGAAAAATGTGATGATTTTCTTTTAAGTATTCATCGTAAGGTTTCAGGTATTAATGAGGATTTTAAGCAAGTTTGTGATTCTGATATCTCTATTGTTGAAATTGAGGATGCACTGAAATATATGAAGCAAGGAAAATCTCCAGGTACTGACGGTCTATCCGTTGAATTTTATTTACATTTTTGGGATGTCTTAATGCAACCTAGTTTGTTTTAAAAAAAGTATTAGAAAAGGACAGATGACTTCCACAATGAAGCAAGGTCTTATTACTCTGATTCCCAAAACCGATAAAGACCCACTTTTAACTGAGAATTGGAGACCAATATCGCTGTTAAATGTTGATTATAAATCACTTGCTTTAATATTTGCAGTTTGTTTAAAATCAGGCCTTAATGGTATAGCCTAATTGGCGAAATACAACATGGATTTACGAAAAATAGACATAGCTCCAATATAAGATTATTTCTGGATCTCACTAATTATTCAAAGAATATTGATTCAGATGCTGTTATAATGTTTTTGGATTTTTATAAAGCATTTGACTCTTTAGAACGCCATTTTTTGCTTAAATATCTCAGCGTTTTTGGTTTTGGATGTACTTTAATCAACATGGTGAGAATGCTTTATATGACATTCATTTCTCAGTTTTGGTTGGCTTTCAAACTACTAAACGCTTTAATTGTGATAGAGGAGTGCGCAGAGGTTGCCCCATTTCCCCATTTCTTTTTCTTCTAGCTGTTTGAATTATCAATTAATATTTAACAAAATCCCAGTTTAAAAGGTATCTCTATATTTGGTAAAGAATTTAAAATATCTCAGCTGGCCGATATTTCTTAAAGACCAAAGTCAAATTCGCACTATTATTAAATCTTTCTCTGAAGCCTCAGGTTTATATTTAAATGTATCAAAGTGCAAACTTTTTTTGTCTTTATGATACTCAACAACCATTGATACACCATATACCCGAGGATTTTCCTTAAGACAGATTGCTCTGCCAACAACTTAATTTTTCATCTAAAATAATGAAAACTAGAATAATCTTTAATTGTTGGCTACAACGAGACCTGTCAATCTATGGTAGAGATCTTATATCCAAAGCAGAGGGTTTGTCTGTTGTGTTTATCCCTCTCTATCCTTATTTGTTAGTGACAATTGTGATGATATTGACAAAATGTTATTGAGGTTTATTTGGAAGAACAGATCTCACAAAGTTAGGAAATCTGTTTTGTCTAATAGACGTTCTGAGAGTGGACTGAAAGTTTTACATTTTAAGGAATTAATCAGCTCTTTTAAAATTAGTTGGTTAAAAAAAATGTTTTTGTAGTAATGACTCAATTTGGTACTATATCCCCAATACCATATTTCGTAGATTAGGTGGTTTAGAGTTTCTTTTAAAATGTAATTTCACCCCTTCTAAATTACCGATTTATCTCTCTAAATTTCACCAACAAGTTTTACTTGATTGGAAATTGTGCTACATGCAAAACTTTTCTCCTCAAACTTCTCAATACATTGCCTAGATTTGATGTCTTTATCGCTGAGATCTCCCTTATTGTAAAATCTCTTAAGAAACTTGTTCTTATTGTTATCAATGAGTTTAAGAATTATGATACTATTTTTCTTACTGGTTGAGGTGTAATTGTTTTTTTTGTTTTGTTTTTCCTCTCTCTCTCTTTCCTTTTCATTTTATGTTAGTGTAGTCAAAATGCAGTGCTGTTTCTTTTCTTGCAATAAAAAAAAAAGAAAGTTCAGTCTATTCAGTGCTGCTCTCTAGTGTTTGAAAGTAATCAAAACATCTAAGGTGACAATATAAGTAAATCTATTAAATTAAAAAAAATATTTAAACTTTAAAAGAGCCTTCCATTTTAAATTAAACTTTTCATTTTTTTCAACTGATTTCACAAAGTCAAATTTAGAAAAATCAAATAATTCAAACTTTGAAAAGTTTTGTGGGAAGTACATTTGTTTATTAACCTATAGAAAAACTGCACATCAAACAGCCACATTCAAGGGTTTTCACAGAGCAGGCTGTCTACAGTAAAATGAGATATTCCAAAATGGATTTAGTTTGACCACAACAGTGATTTTCAAGGGCATCAATATAATACTGACCACCCTTTGGACTTTATAGAAATATGATAAGATGTTTTTATCAGCAATGTTGAGAAGTAAATTTAGCACAATAAGAGTCCTACTAGACAAGTTGCATGTGTCAAAAAAACAAAACAAAACAAAAAACAATAAGGGAGGAGATTTCTGCCAGTGGAAATAATTGATCAGCGTTTGATTGAGTCCTTGGCACTGAAATGGTTTTCTGTATGTTCTCTTTAATCTCTCCAGCGGATTATGCCATATTGCAGCTTTAACCCATAAGGTAACCACTGCAAGACAAAAACATTCTGTTAATCATCAAATCATCAAAAGAAAGACAACAGAGATTAATCTTAAACCAAACTAGGATGCATGTATACAGTTTTAAAGAAACTGCTAAAACATTGCTGCTATCTCCCTGCTATACACTGAGAATAACAACAACAACAACATATAGCTGCAAGCAGCAATTAATGGACCCAAGCACAACAACTACTACAATAAGTAATTAAAGACAGTTTTAGATTATTTGAGCCAAAACAGGTACAAATCATAAATAGAATCACTTTTAATATGATTTAATTACTTATGACTTTTAAAAATAGGTGGCACTGTCACCAAACTGATGTGGCGTGGTCAGTGTGGGATGACAATAAGCACATTTACACTGTTGGGCCAAACGGTTCTAAGAACGATAAGGAAAAGTTCCAGTTATATTTCTACTTCAGCTTGGTTCGGCATGGAACGATTGCAAACCGTTAAGAAACCATTCTGAACCGTGTTGGTAGAATGTGCGTAGTGACATCGCCACTCAGGATTGGTTGCTTGTCTGTTGACTGGCTAACAGTTTCTTTGTAGCTGGCTAAGCGCGCTATTTGAGCGAAGTCAACACAAGTTGATCACAAAGTTAAAAGAAATACAGGATCATCTTCCTTAACGCTATTTTCATTTACATCTCATATGTCAGTAAACTCTTGCGTTACCAAGGCGACAACTGACGCATTTGCATTACATTGCACAGAGCTCTGTTATAAGCCCCACAATTGGAAAATTAAACTGGATCTGTACCGGCTGGGCCGGATCGGCACGGAATGTAACAGTTAAGCAACGAGAAAGGTTTGGCCCAATGGTGGAAAAGCGGCTAATGGCACACACAAAGTTTGGTGTCAATATCCCAAACCATTGCAGAGATACAGCCTAGGATTCAGTTTGGCTAGGATCAAATTAGTTAATGAGATAAACGATAACGGTTTGGTGTATCAACATACCATAACTTTTTGCTGGCATGGTCTGAAGATGATCTGAATCAAATTTGGTAAAAATTGGATCAACGGTCTAGGAGGAGTTCGAAAAGTAGGTTTTCAAAGAAATTTAAAATATCGGATAAGTTTGATCGACTATGGATTAATTGGGTATCATTGGTCTTCCTTACATATCATGAGTCATACCGATAACAGTCTCGTGACAATAGGAAAAATTAATCAAAAGCTATTAGCATTTATTTGAAATGTAATTAAAATGTTTGACCACAAGGTGGCGTTGCGTGAAACTTTTTAAGTATCTCAAGGCATCATGTCGAAGACACATACCAAGTTTCGTAACGATATGCCAATACATTCATAAACCATATTCAAAATGGTTGATGCACAAAATGTGGGATGTGGGAAAATTGGATGTCGTTCGACTCGGTATGCTGTACTGAATCTAAAGAGATGTGATTTTTGGCCAAACCTTACAGAAGCTATTGCAAAAATATCTATTTTTTATATCTCCTGAGGTGGCACTTTGCCAAATCTGCTCCTCAGGTCATGGTTGTCATAGCACACACTAAGTTTGGACACTAAAAGCATTGCAGAGATACAGCCTCACATTCACTTTGACGTGCTCTTCGTCAAATTTGTTTGCACATTATTTGAGAACCAATTGACTTGACTAATTAAGTTAAATTTCTTAACTTTTTGTCGGCATTGGTCTGAAGATGATCTGAGCAATGTTCTAGGAGTTGTTTTGAGCCAAGAAATCAGAGGAAAAAAGAATTTCTATCCCTAACAGTTAAAAAGTTACAGTTCTATGGGTTGCCATAGTCTCAAATGTGGAAGACGACGAATATATGCTTGGCCCCTAATAATATTAAATAATCAGTAGGTGTTTCCACTGTAATAGTGTAATACAATATAACATAAATAAATGTTTAAAAAGCTAATGTAAAGTGTAGTGACTTACGGCAGTTTCATTCTCATGAAGACTCTGGCCATGAAAAAGCTCAGTAAAACGCTGACAAAGCCGATGAAGAGCAGGAGGAAACGGTTGAGCTTGGGAATGTTGGGTGCATTAGAGCGATCCAGAATTATGAAGCCAAGGCCTCCCATGGTGAAGAGAAAACTGGATGCCAACCCCTCCATGATGTACTGCCCATTCACCCTTTAAGAGACAACACAAGCATTCAGAGACAGACTAGCAACAGGGATCACAGAAGCACTGTTGTGCTGTTCTGCACACGTCAAAATAAAATCAACGTATATTAAAACAAGGTTTCCAAAAACACAAGGAATCTTCATTACAATGTTATGTACTGACTGAAGGGCTGGTTATCGATTCAGATGTTCCAATTCGATTTGATTCGCAAGCTCTCAATTCGATTTTCGATTCTAAATTCGATTTTCGATTTTGATTCCCTATTCGATTCAATGAATATACAGTACAGGTCAAAAGTTTGGAAACATTACTATTTTTAATGTTTTTGAAAGAAGTTTCTTCTGCTCATCAAGCCTGCATTTATTTGATCAAAAATACAGAAAAAAAATGTAATATTGTGATATATTATTACAATTTAAAATAATTGGTTTTAAAATTTATTATACTTTAAATTATCATTTATTTCTCTGATGCAAAGCTGAATTTTCAGGATCATTACTCCAGTCTATCACATGATCCTTTAGAAATCATTCTAATATGATGATTCATTATCAAAGTTGGAAACAGTTCTGCTGCTTAATATTTTTTCATAACCTGTGATACTTTTTTAGGATACTTTGATAATAATAATAAAAAAAAAAAAAAAAAAAAAAAAAAAAGAAGCAATTTTAAAAAAAAAATAGAAATCTTTTGTAACAACAATATACACTACTGGTCAGTAATTTGGGGTCAGTAATTTTTTTCTTTCTTTTTTTGAAAAAAATCTATACTTTTATTCAGCAAAGTTGTGTTAAATTGCTAAAAAGTGATAGTAAAGAAGATTTATATTATTAGAAAATATTTTTTTATTTTGAATAAATGCAGTTCTTTTTAACCTTTTATTTATCAAATATACAGTGAGGAAAATAAGTATTTGAACACCCTGCCATTTTGCAAGTTCTCCCACTTGGAAATCATGGAGGGGTCTGAAATTGTCATCGTAGGTGCATGTCCACTGTGAGAGACATAATAAAAAAAAAAAAAAAAAATCCAGAAATCACAATATATGATTTTTTACCTATTTATTTGTATGATACAGCTGCAAATAAGTATTTGAACACCTGTCTATCAGCTAGAATTCTGACCCTCAAAGACCTGTTAGTCTGCCTTTAAAATGTCCACCTCCACTCCATTTATTATCCTAAATTAGATGCACCTGTTTGAGGTCGTTAGCTGCATAAAGACACCTGTCCACCCCATACAATCAGTAAGAATCCAACTACTAACATGGCCAAGACCAAAGAGCTGTCCAAAGACACTAGAGACAAAATTGTACACCTCCACAAGGCTGGAAAGGGCTACAGGGAAATTGCCAAGCAGCTTGGTGAAAAAAGGTCCACTGTTGGAGCAATCATAAGAAAATGGAAGAAGCTAAACATGACTGTCAATCTCCCTCGGACTGGGGCTCCATGCAAGATCTCACCTCGTGGGGTCTCAATGATCCTAAGAAAGGTGAGAAATCAGCCCAGAACTACACGGGAGGAGCTGGTCAATGACCTGAAAAGAGCTGGGACCACCGTTTCCAAGGTTACTGTTGGTAATACACTAAGTCGTCATGGTTTGAAATCATGCATGGCACGGAAGGTTCCCCTGCTTAAACCAGCACATGTCAAGGCCCGTCTAAAGTTTGCCAATGACCATTTGGTCATGGGAGAAAGTCATGTGGTCAGATAGAACTTTTTGGTCATAATTCCACTAAACGTGTTTGGAGGAAGAAGAATGATGAGTACCATCCCAAGAACACCATCCCTACTGTGAAGCATGGGGGTGGTAGCATCATGCTTTGGGGGTGTTTTTCTGCACATGGGACAGGGCGACTGCACTGTATTAAGGAGAGGATCACCGGGGCCATGTATTGCGAGATTTTGGGGAACAACCTCCTTCCCTCAGTTAGAGCATTGAAGATGGGTCGAGGCTGGGTCTTCCAACATGACAATGACCCGAAGCACACAGCCAGGATAACCAAGGAGTGGCTCTGTAAGAAGCATATCAAGGTTCTGGCATGGCCTAGCCAGTCTCCAGACCTAAACCCAATAGAGAATCTTTGGAGGGAGCTCAAACTCCGTGTTTCTCAGCGACAGCCCAGAAACCTGACTGATCTAGAGAAGATCTGTGTGGAGGAGTGGGCCAAAATCCCTCCTGCAGTGTGTGCAAACCTGGTGAAAAACTACAGGAAACGTTTGACCTCTGTAATTGCAAACAAAGGCTACTGTACCAAATATTAACATTGATTTTCTCAGGTGTTCAAATACTTATTTGCAGCTGTATCATACAAATAAATAGTTAAAAAATCATACATTGTGATTTCTGGATTTTTTTTTTTTTGATTATGTCTCTCACAGTGGACATGCACCTACGATGACATTTCAGACCCCTCCATGATTTCTAAGTGGGAGAACTTGCAAAATAGCAGGGTGTTCAAATATTGTTTGAACTTGAACTTATTTTCCTCACTGTATTAGGCACTAGGCAGCAGAACTGTTTCCAACACTCATAATAAATCAAAATATTAGATGATTTCTAAAGGATCATGTGATAGAATGGATGTCACATGTGACACTGAAGACTGGAGTAATGATGCTGAAAATTCAGCTTTGCATCACAGGAATAAAATATTTTTTAAAGTATATTCAAATAAAAAAAAAGATATTTTAAGTTGTAATAATATTTCAAAATATTACTGTTTTTTTCTGTATTTTTGATCAAATAAACGCAGCCTTGATAAGCATTAGAGACTTCTTTCAAAAATATAAAAAAATCGTAATGTTTCCAAACTTTTGACCTGTACTGTAGATTTAATACAAATCCTATATTTATAAAAAAGAACAGTGAACATAAGTTTACAAGTGGTTAATTAATAAAAAGAAATTAAACAAACCTGTATATTAAACTTTTTATTTTAGGAACACTTGGGTACATTAAAACAGAAGCCAACTCTATATTTCAAATGCATACAATGAATAGACAGGATTTTGATGCAAGATAAAAAATAAATAAATTGGACAAGTCAGAACAGTGGCATGCCTTGATCAAACAGGTTCAGGTTATTTAAGATAAAACAAACATAAAATCTCACAGCATCAACTGTAACATGGAGGCTGCAAGCCAATGAACAATGTAGGAAAACGCTTTTGAGTGATAAATAAATATGGAAAAAAATCGATTCATGGCCTTTAACATTAGTTAATGCACCGTGAACTAACATGAACAAACAATGAACAGCTGGATTTCTATTAACTACCATTAACAAAGATTCATAAATACTGTAATAAATATATTGCTCATTGTTAGTTTATTACATTAACTAATGTACCTTATTGTAAAGTGTTGCCTAAATACTGTATAGCTCCAAGCAGGGGCCAAGCACAAAAAAGGCTTTTATGAGTCATGCAAGCATGGCTGGAAGCATCAGAGCAGCTGCAGGTAATTTTTAGATTATTTTAGGCACAAAAGCTGAAACAATATGAATGATTTAATTTCTTGTGACTTTTGACCATTAAGTGGCACTGTTACCAAATTGATGAGGTGTGGTCAGTGTGAGGTGACAATGACACATACATTTGACATGTACACAATGACATTTGGTGTCAATTGTCAAATCATTTCATGGATACTTTGGTGCATGGTTCTACACTTAGCTACGTCCGATAAATATTTAATACCTGTTGCACCAACTAAACTATGACCAGGCACAACTATGCCCAGCATAGACAATGCATGACATAATTCTACCGCAGTTATATTTAAGACGCCATTTACAAACTTTGCTAATAATAAAGAACTGAATTGCTCATGACATCATAACAAGTGAAGCCACTGCACAGTCTGATTTCAATGCGTAAATGAACTACCTGTAAATTCTTAGTGCAAACGTCCTATGTAAACGGTTATTTATTTATTCCATAGTCTTGCTTATTAAAAAGTGTGAGAGAAGTGTGCTACCTTTACAAAGCTACTTAACCTGCTTTTGTTAGTCAAACTTAGAGTACCACCCCGGTACAAAAAAAAAAAAAAAAAAAGTACACTTGCAGCCAGTCTAATTTAGTATACTTCAAGTGTGTTAATGATTAGTTAAATTGAAGTATGCTATTTTGAAACAACTAATTTTGTACCAAGTATATTTTAGTTGTAATTAAATTGTAGTAAAGCATAACTTTAATTGTATTTAGTGTACTTTTGTGTACTAAATTGGACCAACTTCATGTATACTTAGTATACTTTAAGTATATGCCTGTGTAGGGACTAATTACATGCTTGATTAATGATATTAAAGTGTACATTATTTGTGTTACAAGTACATTACAAATTCATTACAAGTGTCTTCGAAACTTACAAGCAATATATCATAAGTGTATTTATTAGTGCTGTCAAACGATTAAAATATTTAATCGCGATTAATCGCATTAATGTCATAGTTAACTCGCGATTAATCGCACATTTTTATCTATTCTAAATGTCTCTTGATTTATTTTTGTCCCATTATTTTTTTTCTCATTTTAATGCTCTTATCAACATGAAAAAAGCGGACTGGCTTGCTTTGTGCAGATTTTTTTATTATTGAAAACAACATTGGCAATAGGCTACTGTGTTCAATTTCACACTAACATTCTCACTTGGAGCAAATAATCTCTCACACAATGTAACACTGTCCATCAATAAAAGGGTGAAAGAAATCCTGACGAGGTCCTGATATTGACGAGGGTTTGGAGAATTCGCATCAGCTGTGTGTGTGTGTGTGTGTGTGTGTGTGTCTGTGGCCATCATCAAGTGGTGTTTCAGACTGGACGTACTTAAAAGTAAACTTTCCATTCAGAATCTTATTGGCATCCATTTCGGCGTCTCGCGCTCGTCATCCATTCAAAACGTAACGTTAATTTACTATTTGGCCGGCTCGCAAGCCCAAACAAGTGTGTGCGCGTGCCTGCTGTTTTGTTTCCAGTCTAGCTAGCTGCTAGATCCGCTTGCGCTTTGGTCGACGAAGCAACAAAACGTCCTCGCGCGGCGCAAGCCATTGAAATGAATGGGTTTCATAGAGCAGCGCCGCGCATGCCGCGTCCTGTTGCAAAAGCATGTGAAAAAAACTTCAAAGTTTGCTAGGCCAAAAAGACCGTTAATCTCGCGATAAAAAAATTAATCGCGTTAAAATGGGTTTGCGTTAGAGCCCGACCGATATATCGGCAGGCCGATATTATCGGCCGATATTAGGCATTTTCAAAACTATCGGTATCGGCATTTATAACGGCCGATAAATTAATATTTCAAAAATAAAATAAAAACGGACGAAACACCCTTCAACCATGTTATGAGTGTTGCCGTTGTATAGTTTGTCCACCAGAGGGCACTCTACACCGTCCCTGTTGGCAACACTCGTGTATAACGCGCCACACATTCAGCAACCTGCTGATCCAGCCCGAGTCGGGCAGAGAGAACCGCGAGTGAGATCAGCGGTGAATTGTGTTCATGGTGAGTTGGTAACGACTCACGAGACATACATTGCTTGAATAACAATTAAAAGAACATCCCTATCAGTTCTCTTAACTCAAATAAGGATGACAAAATTCGTGACTCATGTCCAGTTTTGCTGCGGTTAAATAAGCCGAGAGTGAAGCGGAACAACGCGACGTAAGCTATATTCACATAAAATGTTAACACTGCAGTTCACAAAAGTTCATAATGTGCATGTGCTTTAATGCTTTGTCGGTTAAACATTTAATTTTAAATACTGATGCGCTGTTCTAACGTGTGCGTTTCTCAGCGCGTACATGTGAAGCTCACATGCACTAAAAGCCTTTCTAGTACCAGCGCCTGGATACTGGACTAAGTTATCTTTCGAGTATTATTGTGCTAATACTGTTAAATACACACAATATTTACATAAACAATGTCGGTTGTCCGCTTGTCAAATGCGTGTACATTAGACGTGTCATGCTCAGCTCTTAAACAGACAGTAGCAATTGTAAACAGTTGCCGCTTGTCCTTAAAGGGATAGTTCACCCAATAATAAAAATGATCTCATTATTTACAGGCACTCTAATGTTGTTCCAACTGTATTAATTTCCTTCTAATATTTTTCTAATATTAATAGTTTGAAGAATGTGGGTAACCAAACAGTAGCTGGTCCCCATTGACTTCCAAAGGAGAAAAATATACTATGGAAGTCACTGGGGTACATCAACTGTTTGGTTACCCACATTCATCCAAATAACTTATTTTCAACAGAAGAAAAAAACAACTTGAGAGAGTAAATTATGACAATTTGAATTTGTTGTCAATTTGAATGTGAAATTGTTGTTTTTGTTCAAAGGACTAAACGTTTAGTCTTAAAAAAAATCTTAAGTTTGTATTTTTATACATTTTATTTATCAGAACTTTAATATATTTTGATGTTCCTCTGTTCTGTTGTGACAATACAAGAAACAAGTTTCTTTTTAAAATGCATTATCATATTATTTTAGTTAAAACTCATAAATAACTACAAATAAACTAATGTTAGGGAAATTTGTTAATGTTTTGTTGCGCGTTTCTGAAAAAAAAATAAAAAATATCGTCCGATATATCGAATATCGGATTTTAAAACCAACAAATATTTGTACCGGTATCAGCCTTCAAAATCCTTTATCAGTCGGGCTCTAGTACCCATCAAAAGTTTGTACACACCAATTGTAAAGTGTGTCCAAACTTACTGTAATATAATACACATAAATAATATTGCTACTGTATTATAATATACACATAAATAATATCGGCCGATATATCGGTATCTGGCTTTTTTTTATCGGTATCGGCATCGGCGCCCAAAAATCCATATCGGTCGGGCTCTAGTTTGCGTTAACGCCGTTAATAACGAGTTAACTGACAGCCCTAGTATTTATATATATTTTTATTTTTAAAAGATTTATTTTTGCCATTTTTGACTTTTATTAGGATAGGACAGGTGTTAGACAGGAAGTGAGGTGGGTGAGAGAGAGGGGGGATGGGATCGGGAAAGGTCCACGAGCCAGGACTTGAACTCGGGTCTCCAGAAGGCACAATGGCGCTACATGCTGGCGCACTTGCCCGCGAGGCGATCGGTGCCGACCATAAGTTTTTACTACAAATTGCACACTTTATTTAAATAATACTTGGCTATACTTTAAACAAAATACTATTGTATACTATAAAGTATTTTGAAAGTATACTTTCAATGCATTGTTACAATGATCATTTCCAGCACACAGTTAAAATATACCTAAAATATATTTTTCATAAAGTGCAAATAAATACACTTTTAAAAAATAAACTGAATTTTCACTTTAAGTATATTTTTCTAAAATATATATTTTAGAAAATATACTTAAGTACAATTATTTTAAAGTGTGTTAAAAGTTGTATTGTGAAAATAGGTAAAAGCATGACGCTAATATACTTTTAATATATTAAAAGATAGTACAATATGTAGCCTACTATTGAAAAAGGGAATATATTTCAAATACAATAAAGTATACTTTTTTTCACTAGGGAATAGCATGCAACAATACAAAAGGAATGGACAGATTCAATAAATTGTAAAACAGTATCATAATACTGCATGCAACTGGCAACGAATTTGGGAATTTTAAAAGACCTATACTTGGGTTGTGACAAAGTTATGTTGCCACAACGAAAGTTTGGTCATTAGATTACATTGCAGTCACGTATTTTGGTAAGCTCTGGTAATTTGGTCGAGATTTGTATGCCGGTGGTTTAAGAACATCACAGAAATTCTGAATTTGGACGGCAATAAAACTACCGACTAATCCTGTATCCACTGTATGATGTTTAAAGATCACGATTTTATTTATTGGGGTAACTTTTAAAAAGTATTATATAGGCCTATATGGCATAAAGTGAAAGGTCTCTGGCAAATAGTAGGGCGGTTAAGCGCAAAAATCGATCACTTTGCGATAAAAGCATAAAATTTGGTAGGAAGGCTCACAAAGGGGGTCTGATCAGATTTAGGACCGTAGGCGCTTGAAATTTGACCCCTGGGGGTCATGGCCGCCAAATATGGATTTCGTAATGGGAAAATGGATTAAAAGCTGCCAGAAACATAAAATGCAATAACACATTTCACCATAAATACATGTAAATATGAGCACACTTTCACAAAGAAGGTCTTTAAACTTTAAAATATAAGATATGTTTTAAAATTTGCTCCTGTAATACTAAATATTACTATACATGGGTTAATGAATTATCTGTAAATTCATGTTATGTGATCAAAATTAGACATCACAGTGACAAGTGATTAAGAGCTGATCTTTGTCTGGTCTCTACCAAAGCAATTCACCAATGGTGATACAAAAAGTTTTAAACAGCTGACATGGAAAGAGACACGCACCACATGTGTTTTTTTTTTTTGTGTGTTTTTTTTTTTTTTGTCTTTTTGATGTAGGCCTGCATAACAAGAAACAGAACAAAGAACCAGTAGTTCAACTCTTCAGCAGTTGAGCTTTTGAATATTAACACAAGACTTAATTAATAACATAACATATAAGATTCTAAAATTCCATGCTGAATTCAATGACCTCTTTTATCTCGGTCAAGAAGCAAAAAAATGATTAACACAGCTTTACACTCTCTGACATTCTCCCTCACATAAACATAAAGCAGTACACTGCAGTGATGCTGCTCTGCATTTGCATTGCTTAATACAGCCTTTTGTACATTTGCAGGCAATAAGTTCATAGCAGGCTTTATGCTTCAGAAAGTGAAGTCCAGTATGGTTCAAAACTGCCATCCTCTGTTTTGACCCACCCCCATTTAGATGGACAAGGCAAATGAGGAGAAGGCAGTAATACTTGGTCCCAAATATGACCACCCTGATATGTTGCCCTTTTCACATGCTGTTCAAGAGCTGCACTTGTTGGTGGAATTCGGCGAACACTGTGCCTTTTTGAAAAAAGCTTTTTCCTAGCCGTGTTCACACTCTCATATGTACTGGTTCTGTCATACAGCAGAACTGTGAACCTTTCAATTGTCTCTGATATATGTGAGGGAATATCAGATGGAGCACAGCTCAATTCCAACAATGCCTGAGTAAGTTCGGGGAGGACTTTCCATGTTACCCATGGCACAAAAAAGATTAAATCGATTGACTAATTGTGGTAATCATGCTAATCATGCTAATTTACGTTTTTCTTGTGAGGAAAACTCGGTTTACAATGTGATGTGTAGGCCTACCTACTAAACCACTTTCAAATAATCCAGCAGGACTCAACAGTTCTTACAATTAATATTCAGGTCAAGATGAGAGCATTTGGAGAGCAAAGAATCGACTGAGATTAGCTTTGGGTGGTATAAACTAGCCGTACAAGAGCACAGAGTTACAATGAAATAAATAGGATCAATTGCAGCTAGTTTAGATAACCAGCCTAAATGAAATTCTGTGGAAATGTACACCTACTTTATTTCACAGAATCCTAACTCTAAATTCCTGCAGACTAAAATCTATTTTATGTTATATTTGCCTGTCTGAGTTATGTTTGCTTACTTGCAGTATTAGCATACACTATTTTTACTGAGTAACAGTGAGAAACACATTCAACTGACTTTGCCTTTATCTCACTTGTAGTCAAGAGTAAAACATCCCACCAGTTCCCTAGATTTTAAAGAGAATAATATTCAACTGTGGCCACCACAAGATGAAACCTACTGACTGAATAAGGAGTCGTCACTGACAAACTACCAAGTAAAAATGATGCGTATTAATTAGTATATGCACACAATTTAATATTTAAATATAGATTTAAAAAGTACATAATTCTGATAGATATCATTACCTCTTTTCCTTTTTGTTTAAAAATGAACTAGATTGATTAATGATCAAATGTGCAACTTTTTTAATTGTTAATTTCTGTCGTCTATCCATTATGACATTATGAAATCCATATTTGGTGGCCATTTTCAATTTTTTTTAAAACATATCTTATATTTTAAAGTTTAAAGACCTTCTCTGTGAAAGTGTGCTCATATTTACATGTATTTATGGTGTAATGTGTTATTGCATTTTATGTTTCTGGCAGCTTTTAATCCATTTTCCCATTACGAAATCCATATTTGGCGGCCATTTTGAAAATCTGATCAGACCCCCTTTGTGAGCCTTCATACCAAATTTCATGCTTTTATCGCTAAGTGATCGATTCTGATGAAAATCTGCGCTTAGCCGCCCCACTACAAAAGTGAAGTGACTCATCTGAAGAGCAACCAGTTTTTTGTTTTGTACTGATGTTATGATGACAGGCTGTATAAAATGAAAACCATTACCTGTACGCCAGAAAGGCCACTGGCCGCTGATGTCCGTGTTCATCTGTCATTGATCCGACACTCGGAGGTTCAACGATCACATCGTATATGATGCCTGAAGAGATCAGAAGAGTATGGTAGCAGTATGATCACAGTTTTGAGCAGTCATTTAGACTAAAACAGAGTAATGTCGCACTTAAAATTATTTATTTAGCTATTGAATATCTAGAAAAATAATAATAATAAACTTCCGTTTCATTCTTGTTCATGTAAGGAGTAGTAATTAAGGAGTAAGTAAGTAGTAAGGAGCAGAGAGTAGTCATTCTGTCTGTGTGTACAATAACGTTATCATTTGAGATTAAAGAATGCGTTCACCATTGTCAGAGAAATCAGACCAGATTATTTCACAAAGCACGAAAGCATGCATCTTCATATTCAAATAAACTGTAATACAAAGTCTCTACAGTAAAAAATAACTTGTACATAAACGGCTGTGCTGATGTGTGCACAGACAACAGGATAAGGGTTAGTAGCTAAAGGCTAGTTTAGCCTCAGATTGCTTTGAGACTCTTACCACCGGTGATGAGAAAATATGAAACAATCACGACGGCATATACGGTCATTGCAGAAGGCATATGTAGCCATGATGGTTTTTTAAGTTTGACATTCGGGCATTCCAGTACAGCAAACGGTAGGCTGAATAGAGTCTCCATGGTTTAATTCAATGCTGTGTTCCTGTGGCTGCCCGGCAAATGCATACGTCACACTGGCCGTAGAGCAACGTGTACAGGAAGAGAGTAAAGAGAGGACCATCCCAGAGCCCGTCTACGGAGAGCCTGCCCACTCCCTATTAAGCTCTATTGTACCGAATTTTGGTTGTAGTACCACCAGAGTTCCACTGGGGGCGATCGCCATGAGTGCAAAATGAATGGGAGTCAATGGGGCTAGACAGCTAAATGTGTCTCTTTCACCCGATTGCCGTTGATAAATCTCAAATCTGATTGTAGATTTTGCAAGTTCAACATGGGTTTTAGGTCGAAAGTTGAACGAACGAGTACTTATGTCCTTTCGTTTTCTTACAGGTTGAGTTGTTGTTGCCCATAACACGCTAGCATTCTGCTAATGAACGCTGATTGGTCAGTGAAGGACTGATTACGACCAGAGATACCGCTTGATGGCATCGTGTCATCCGCAGCGGGACCAGAAACAAACAAAACAAAAACTCTTCTAACAAGTGTGTTTACCTGTGTCAGCTGTGTTGTCGATGCCTCGAGAGAAAAGAAAGTGCACAGCGCGAACGCACCAGAGTGACTGAAGGATTGCCGTGAAGCAGTATCTCTGGTCGTACATGTATATGACGTCATTGACACTTTAAAAGACTTTTTAAAGCAAATACGTGACTCAAAAAAATCTAACACCCAGCAATGTGTAATTTATTTGCATCTCCTTTCGAATACAACATTCAAATTACAAGACAAAAAATTATATCCTGAGAAAAGTGGATTTTTATTGGTATAGCGCCATAGACCTCCATTCATTCTGCACTCGTCCTGTGAGCGCCCTCATATGGAATCAGAGAGGAACTGCAACCAGTTCAGAAGCCGGAAGTGTACTGAGAGTGAAACTTCTCGCCATATTAGACATTCTCTGACCATCCCCATTTTTGGGACGTCTTAAAGCAACCTCTACATTGTTTGTTTAAATAATGTATTAAAAAAATGAGAGATGACTCCCATAATGAAGCAGGGTCTTATTTATTTGATCCCCAAAACGGAAAAAAGACCCACTTTTAAACCTTCATCCTTCCACATCCTAACACATTTTCCCTCGCAGTTCAAAATGACCCAAAGCCCTACAATTATACTTATTTTATTTTTTTGATAATATTTTTTCTATTATGCAATTCTTTTGGAGATTTTTTTGTTATTTTATTTACCTTTAAATTATATTTGATCAATAAATAATAAATAAAAAGTAATTTAAGCACATTCCTCAAAATAACTCTCAATAACAACTCATGCATAACCCTTTTAATTCAGCTCAAAATATCTTATATTCGGTTGTTGCCGACCTCTTGCCACTAGATGGCCTTATTAGGCCGCTGTCAGTAGCCTAAAAGAGGCCTAGAAATAGGGTTTCGTCAGCATAGATATCATATAGACGAATCCGACGAGCGTTCTGTGTAGGCTGCCATCTTGTGGCGACGCCATTACTGAGCTGTTACTAGTATGTAAACAAACCTCCGTGATAACGCAAACGCACCCTCGATGACAGCTGCAGGCAGTATTACTTGTTAGGTTGATGATGTTAGACAGTGGCCTCCAGTCACAGATGAAGGTACAAACGATCTTACAGATTATTTATGAAAATAGCTTGGCAATAACTATGCTAGCTAGGCAAGCTAACGAGGAAACTATTAAAAGATCTGTCCATTTGGCAACAATAAATAAATTAATGATATCAAATAAACGAATTCATGTTTTTATTTTGTGACCATTATTTATCTCATTTTCACATTTCAAAAGGAAAGGGTAAGGTACAGCTAACTGCTAGCGTTGTTGGTTCTCAGAGTGAGTCACAGTCAAGCAAATACAGTAACGTTAATGCTACTAAGTTACTGCCCCAACGCGCCCCTTCGGTTGTTTTAAAGGTATTCAAGAGTATTTTCTCCTTCGCCTGGCATCCGATGATCAACAAAATGCCAACTACAGGTCACTGATAGAGGGTCAAAAAATTATCTGAGCTCCGTATGGGTTGGTCAAATAATGCACACTCTACCAGATGATAAATACATAGTTCTTAAAGGACCTGTCCGATCTTCACAGACCATTAACAACACTTATACTGTTCAAATAACTCTGCAGAGGAAGAATAGTAAAGTTGTAGATGTAACGTTAGTGACAGTCGTAAATTGCGGGCTGTTTATTCCAGTGGACGCAACCAAACCAATAGGAGGCAATGGCGCAACGCTACCCAGCAACAGCTCAGTAATGGCGCCCGCTTACTTCCGGTAGTTTCGCCGGATTCGTCTATTGCTGCGTTCCAGTCCACTTTTAGACACGCACTTGCGAACTTCCCTAAGCACTTCCCCTCGGGGGAATCCCTGCCGCCATTTTGAAGTGCGTTCCACTTCGTGAAGTGGACGAGGGAAGTTTATATGGACAGACCCTCGTTCCCTCGATTTTGACAGAGGGAGCGAGTCTGCTTCAAATGTACACTTCAGGCACCTATATGTCCCACAATGCAACACGATTGTGACGTCACCGCATATCTCGTCTAATCACCACCACACAGACAACTCTATGATATATTAATTATAATTTTTTTTAAATTTAAAACAACCCAAACACACCTATAAACATTTGGATGCTGCATTAAACAAATTCTTAAAGGGAAAAAAATGTAAATAATAAATCAACTCCACAGCTGATTCCAAGTGATCAAGTGCTTAGGACGTTCCAGTTCAGCCCATTGCAGTTTCCGCCAGTAGTGGGCACTCGCAATGACGTACATCCGAGTGAACGAGACGAAGGGAAGTTAGCAAGTGAAGGGCATGACAATTTTGGACTGGAACGCAGCCTATAAAGGCTAGATGGCTCGTCCGCGCTGCTGGCCAATGGAGCTCGACATCCGCACACGGCGGCCATCTTACGACAGGGTGCTCGCTCACTCATAACATGGTGCATGTACTTTTAAATAACCATAACTTGCTCAATTTACTACCGATTTTCAAACGGTTTGGTTTGTTATAAACGTCAGAGATGTAGCTATTATACTGCATACATATGAATAATTATGTTCAAAATGTTTAAGCATTCAGAATTATAGCCACGTTAATAACGTTTGTAAGAAACCAAACCGTTTGTAAATCCGTCCAGATTTCAGCGAGATAAGAGGATTTGTGTGCGTGCTGCTCACTCACCTTAATTCACAGAGCCCTGTCCTAAGATGGCCGCCGGTGATGCCGGAAGTGACTCCGCCTTGAGCCATCTAGCCTTTATATGATATCTATGTTCGTCAGAGCCCGTCTACGGAGAGCCTTGGCACTTCCTATTAGCCCCATTGTATCGATCTTGGTTGCAGTTCCATTAGAATTCCACTGGAGGTGATCGCGGGCGAGTGCAGACTGAATGGGAGTCTATGGGGCTAGACGGCTAAATGTGTCTCTTTCACCCGATTCCCGTTGAGAAATCTCAGATTTTATTGTAAGTTTTGCAAGTTCAACATGGGTTATAGGTCGAAAGTTGAATGAACGAGTACTTATTTCTTTTCGATTTCTTACAGGTTGAGTTGTTGTTGCCCATAACACGCAAGCATTCTGCTAATGACGTCAGCATTCTGACGTCATTGACATTTTAAAAGACTTTTTAAACCAAATAAGTGACTGTAAAAAATCTAACACCCAGCAATGTGTAATTTCTTTGCATCTCCTTTCGAATACAACATTCAAATTACTAGACAAAAAATTATATCCTGAGAAAAGTGGATTTTGAGGGTTTTTCGCCATAGACCTCCATTCATTCTGCACTCGCCTGCGAGCGCCCCCGCATGGACAGAGACGTGTTACTGCAGCCAGTCCAGAAACCGGAAGTAAGCAGAGAGTGCCAATTCTCTTCCTATTAGACATTCTCTGGTTTAGATTTTTTAGAGTCACTTATTTGGTTTAAAAAGTCTTTTAAAATGTCAATGACGTCAGAATGCTGACGTCATTAGCAGAATGCTAGCGTGTTATGGGCAACAACAACTCAACCTGTAAGAAATCGAAAAGAAATAAGTACTCGTTCATTCAACTTTCGACCTATAACCCATGTTGAACTTGCAAAACCTACAATAAAATCTGAGATTTCTCAACGGCAATCGGGTGAAAGAGACACATTTAGCCGTCTAGCCCCATAGACTCCCATTCAGTCTGCACTCGCCCGCGATCACCTCCAGTGGAATTCTAATGGAACTGCAACCAAGATCGATACAATGGGGCTAATAGGAAGTGCCAAGGGTCTCCGTAGACGGGCTCTGGTTTCGTTCCACCAAGTAGGGCACTACTTTTTCTTTTGCTCAATATGTTCAACGTTAATAAAAGGTATCCAAGCAAAAAGTTCTCCACGCATTATCCTGCAGTTAATGAGAAATTGTAATTTATTGGCGCACTATATTGACTGCGTATTGAGACATATAAAACTGTTGAGCTAGATTTTCAACCAATCAGCATCGAAAATGGAAGTAGGTCACAGCCGAAATCAAGCCAATATCACTACGCACATGTAAACATGGAGGAGGACGTAAGCAGCGCATCTTCATCTGATAGCGGCGATCAAGCTCGATTAACACCCGTAAAGTGTATTCTTCATGTCGGAAAAGATGGTGGGAAAGGTCCGCAGCCCTTTACTGAAGTCCGATGGGAAAAAATCAAGCATAGGAATGGCTCAAAACGTCGGACACTACGGAGCTAACGTTAGCTATTGCTAATAAACATGTTGCCATCCTGGACAAACCGGTCTCTGATGTCCCAACAACTACGGGTTTCACCCGGCCTGCTATCGGCGTTTTATAGACAAAAAATAACAATTCACCATTAAATGTGTTATTTTTAAAAGTGTTTTTTTTTTTATATAAATATATATAATATATATATAATATATAGTATATAAATTGGAGTTTGGGGGGGGGGGGGGGGGTTGCAAAAAAAACTTGCATCACAATAAGTGTATTGTGATTGTCAAAACATTTTAGTAACTAAACTGAATTGTATTAGGTTTAGTGACAACATGTTACAATGTTTATATGGTACAATTTCTGGTAAGCTAGGTTGTTTTTGTTCTTTTTACAAATTTCTTGAAACAAATTTCACGATTTCAATTCAATTCTTGTGATTTGATTTAATATTGACTCATTTGAATAAATATTAGGTACACAAGATAGGCGTTAATTTTTCTCAAGAAAAAAAAAATACATAGGCTACAGACAGCCCTATCAACTGGTGGTATTATTTAAGGTTAAAAATAACTCAAATTAAATATAATGCGTTTTTTATTATAATAACAACTTTATTTAATGATATAAGTACAAATATAATAAATATGTAATATAGTACACATATTTAGCAAAATACTCGCTATAGCTCTTTCTAGCCAACTAACGTGTCTATATTATGGTCATTAAATGGCTTTCCTGAGGTAACTTAAATGTTATGAGACAATTTTTCTCCAGCTGTTTTATTGACCCCTTTGTTTGTTTGATTGATTGATCGATATTATGTATGAAGAATATACATTTCGGTAAGCTGTACTGTTTCTTTCAACATTGTTCATTCGTGTTTATTTACTATTAGCTAGTAGAGATGATCGGGTCACGTGCCGCTAGGGATCAATTACAAACACCAAAACGGTATTTATTGTTTGAATTTCGTAATAAAATTGACATAATCTGAGAGCTGAGATTTTTTTCATATCATAACTAACCTGCTCTGTCTAGTCTGTCGGTCTCCGTGTCCTCTTTGCTTCGCGATTTTTCTGTGCGTGAGAAAATGGATGTGTGTCGTGAGAGCGTGGGAAAAGTGTCAATTGCGTGAGTCTCACGGTGAATGCATGAGAGTTGGAAGCTCTGTTATTATATTTTGGCTTAATTCTATTTGTTATTCAGATTTTACCTCAAATATTACCTTTGAATTGGAACAACATAATGAGAAGTAATTGGGATGTTAATGCTACAGTAGAGGTTTTCTTGATAATCTTATCATGTTGACTGTCCCTATAGATTCAGGTATATCACCCATTTCAAACTGGTTTATTTTGTACTTCAAGTGGTAATTCGGCATTTTTGGGTTTATATGATAAACAGGTTTGAAAGTGCAAAATTCCCTATGTTTTCCCTTTTTTTCAAAATGGGCACCTTTAGCATAATTTTTCTCAAAAACTGCAAGGTTGTGTGTGGAGAACTTTTTCCTAAGGAATCTCTATATATTTCTGATGTTAAAAAAGTAAGTAGTGCCCCACTTGGTGGAACGAAACCCTATTTCTAGGCCTCTTTTAGGCTACCGACAGCGGCCTATCTCTCTCTCTCTCTCCCTCTCTCTCTCTCTCTCTCTCTCTCTCTCTCTCTCTCTCTCTCTCTCTCTCTCACACACACACACACTAACCCGACCCCTAAATCTACCCATCACGCACATGCACATAAGTCCAGCGTCTATAAAACGCCGATAGCAGGCCGGGTGAAACCCGTAGTTGTTGGGACATCAGAGACCAGTTTGTCCAGGAGGGCAACATGTTTATTAGCAATAGAGCTGGTAAGTCCCGCCCCTTCCGTAAAACCCCGCTGGACCTCAAAGTTGAAAAACCGTCAATGCAAGTGAATGGGAGAAAATAATTATTTTCTGGTCCCGTTTGAATTGTGCCATGAATTGAACATATGTTGTCTGTGAATTTTTTATATAACTTTTCATGTTACAAGTTTGACAGTATATGGTACGATTCTTCGGCCAGCAGTTGTGGAAAAGACATAACGAGAAAGACTACATGTCGCCTATGTGACATCACCCCATAAAGTTGACTTACCCATGGTTTTCACCAACCTCAACGATTTTGTCCTCTCCCTGAAAGAAGGCGGTGAAGTGCACCAAAGACACAGCCATGTTTAGCGGGATCCGTGAGCTAGTGTCCGTGTGCGAGTGGTGGAGACGTTTCAAACGCGTCGAAAGCAGCGAGAGTTGTAGTCCACAAAGTGCTCTCACACAAAGTCTAACCGTATCAAACTTCTACCCGCTAAATTCTAGCATTCTTTACACGAAAAGTTATATAAAAATTCACAGACAACATATGTTCACATTCATGGCAAAATTCAAACGGGACCAGAAAATAATTATTTTCTCCCATTCACTTGCATTGACGATTTTTCAACCTAGAGGTCCAGTGGGGTTTTACGGAAGGGGCGGGACTTACCAGCTCTATAGCTAACGTTAGCTCCGTAGTGTCCGACGTTTTGAGCCATTCCTATGCTTGATTTTTTCCCATCGGACTTCAGTAAAGGGCTGCGGACCTTTCCCACCATCTTTTCCGACATGAAGAATACACTTTATGGGTGTTAATCGAGCTTGATCGCCGCTATCAGATGAAGATGCGCTGCTTACGTCCTCCTCCATGTTTACATGTGCGTAGTGATATTGGCTTGATTTCGGCTGTGACCTACTTCAATTTTCGATGCTGATTGGTTGAAAATCTAGCTCAACAGTTTTATATGTCTCAATACGCAGTCAATATAGTGCGCCAATAAATTACAATTTCTCATTAACTGCATTATAATGCGTGGAGAACTTTTTGCTTGGATACCTTTTATTAACGTTGAACATATTGAGCAAAAGAAAAATTAGTGCCCCACTTGGTGGAACGAAACTGAACGATACAGCTCACGTACAGCGGCCTATATAGCTCTAGTCTATATGGAGCAAAGCATTTCTTTTCAGTATGCATTCAGATACACATGTAGACATTTTAAATAATTTTTTGATAAAGTTTTAGCATTTTTATTCAGAATTTTGAGTAATTTTAGGTTTTTCTATATGTACTGAAGCATTCCTCGCATTCCATTCATTCCTAAGGGGGTCAAATTGACCTGTGAGGGAAGGATTTATTACTTTTTAAAATTTTAACCACAAAACTCCTCGAATCCATTACATTTGTTTTTGTGTGTGTATTCGTGGTTCAAGTGTGACAATAGACCATAGAGGGAAAGATGAGGGTTAACCATTCTAGTGGTTGTTTATATTTAATATTTTCTGCAATCCTCTTTTTTTGTAAAAAACTGACAAGTTTTGGATATAGAGAATCTGAATACCTATTCCACTGACCATTTCTCTATGACCTCTTTTGCTTCCTGAATTTTATGCACAATATATTTAACATTTCTTTCTCTTTTCCACATTGCTCCATCATCTGCATATAATGCTGTTTTAATTCCTGGATGAATTCCTTTATCCTTATTCCATTTACCATTATGTTAAATAATAGAGGACTTATAGTACTACCCTGAGGTGTTCCATTTTCTACATTCACCATCTGAGATAATACATACCCACCTTGACTTGAATCGTTCGTCCAAATAAGAAACTTAAAACCCAATTATAAAATTTTCCTTCAATTCCTGTTCTTCCTGTCATCATATCATATGCCTTTTCAATATCGAAGTATATTGCCACTATCACTTCTTTCATTGCTAATGCCTTCTTTACATCAGTTCTTATCTAAAGTGGATCTACCTGGTCGAAAGCCACACTGATAAGGAGCTATTAATCCTCTGCTTTCTAACACATAATATATAGTTATTTTTTCCATCATTTCAGAGGTTAGGTGTCAGAGCAATCTGCCTATAATTTCCTTGAAGAATCTTTTGCTGATTTGAGAATTATGACAGCTTGTTTCCACAATAAAGGCAGTTGTCCTTCCACCCATATTTTATTTAAAAAATCCAATATTGTTTGAAGTAATGCATCATCCATATGTTTAATCATAGTATAGCAAACTCTATCTTTTCCCGGGGCAGTACTTCTAACCCTCATTAATACTCTTTTTAGTTCACACATTTTAAAAGCTGACTATTAGTTTTTTTTTTTATACAAATATCTTGATGTTGCTTTAAAATTTATTCCATCCTTCTCTTATTCTCTTTTTGAAAGGTGTACACTAACAGTTGAGCTTTCTCTTCTTCAGTCACTGCGCTGTTTTCCCTTCATTTCGTGTTCTATAAACTCCAACCATATTTTTTAGGACACTCCATACTTCTCCCAACTGAAATTCCCTTCCTATTGTGGAGCAAAATGATTCCTTTTAGCTTGCTTAATTATTTTCCTTGCCTGTGCCCGTTTCCTCTGATATATTATTAAAGTTGTACAGTAGGTATTAATGTTTTCCTTAGCTCCCTGAATGACTTCTATCTTTAACTGCTTAAGTGCATTCTTCATTCCACCAAGCAACAATCTTCATCCTTTACCTTCTGATTTAGGATTCTTCAGCTGCATTTAATTTAATTTAATTTAATTTAATTTAATTTAATTTAATTTAATTTAATTTGTCAGAACATAAGTCTATTCAACTTCAGTACTATATTCACCATTTCATGCAGTGCATAACTTGTTAAATGGATCCCAGTCAGCTTTATCAAACCTCCACCTAGTTTGCTTTGTTTTATTTTGTTGATAAATTTCCATTCTCACCACACATATTACTGGGAAATGATAACTTCCTAATGTTGAGTGATCTAGAACTTCCCACTTACATTCTAAAGCTAAAACTCCAGGAACTATTGTTATATCTAAGAAGCTGATGAATGCCTTGAATCTGGTTCTTTATATTGAAGCTTGTTCCTCCATAAACTCTTCTACAACCCTTCCATCTGTGCATAAACTTCCCAAAAGTGAATTAATCCACTCACCATATCAAATTATCCCCAGTCTTGGTTCTTTTCTTATATTAAATTCATCTAATGTTAACTGATTGCATGGATTATAAAAGTTGACTACCTTTATTCCCCTTCCATATGTCCATACCTCTAACAACACATTTACTCTGAGTATCTAATATTATTTCTCTAAAAGCTTCCTCATATAACAAAGGTTCCACATCCCCATAACTGATCCAATTCTATCCTTTCTAACCAACTTGTACCCAGGAATGATACAATTTAATTGCTGATGATGAAGCCAAGTCTCCTGAATACAAATAATGTGGTAACACTGTTAACTGATGTACAACATTTTTAAATTCTTAGCCATTCGCAATCAAACTTTGGGCATTCATTGCAGTATTTTCATTTTCATAGTTCCCTTTCGTCAGCAGGGAACTCCAACGCCTCGTCGGGGGAGTTCCCCTGACGAATTGGGATCACGCCAGGGATCCAACCGCCTTCGAGAGAGTTAACAACGAGCCAATGAAAGAGAAACTGAATTGGCATGCAAAATTTGCATTCCGCGTCCCGCCTACCAGCGCGGGTATAAAGGCGGAAGTAAACATTGCATCATTGCTTATCGCCTCGGAGCCGAACAGGATTGCATCGTGTGCTGCTGTTTCTGCCTGAGAAGTTTTCTTTGTTTTTGAGTTTCTTCAACAAGTCTCTCTTCAGGAAGAGTCCTCTTTGGTGCCGGTGTTACAGCCTCTTCAGTGATCGCCGCTTTCTACCAGCTGTGCTTAAAAAAAAAAAAAAAGCCATTTTCACGGCTGGTATTGAGTGCCCACACGGGCTTGCAGTTTCCCCGTGTGTGGCCGCGGTGGGTCCCTGTGTGCTTCGGCACATTAAGAGAGGTATCTCTCTTTTCTGAAAGAGCTTGCGTGTGGGTCGCATCTTTGTCTTTGTGTAAAATCAATGAGAAAGATGTCGTCTCGCCCATGCGATTCTGGATGCGGTAGACTTCTGTCTCAGGGTGATGGTCACAAATACTGTGTCTCGTGTTTGGGCTTAGCACACGCAGAGGCAGCATTTGTGAACGAGTCATGTTCTCATTGTGGGAACATGACTCTGGCGGCGCTCCGCTCAAGACTCAGAATCCTTCAGCAGAAAATCACTGAAGGTGTCCCTTCAGTCTACACCCATTCTAGTTCATCTGCTGGTTCAGTCCAGCAGGCGACTACTTCGGCTGTGGCTGTTGGTGAGCGTATGAGGGTTACAGTGCGGAATATCTCGCCATAATATATATAATATAATATATATAATATATATAATAATAGCCGCCCCATGCGGTTGTCTCCTTCGGGGCGCCACCTGACGATGCGATGTCTATCGCTGCATCGGAGGGAGAGCGGTCATCTTCTGGTGACGACTCGGCGGGTCTACCCCCTTCGGGTGCGGTGGCCGCGGCCGAGCCGGATCCTGAGTTGGCCACTATGCTTGCCCGGGCGGCCGCGAATGTCGGGCTCGTGTGGAACCCTCCACCGTGTCCCGAGCCTTCGCGGCTCGATGATTGGTGTATCAGGGCGGCCCGCGCTGGTTCTCAGCGTCCCGCTCCGGTCCCATTCTTCCCGGAGGTGCATGAGGAGTTGACGAAGTCGTGGATGGCACCCCTGACTGCCAGACACAGACCGACTCATTCCTCCTCCCTCACCACTCTGGATGGTGGAGCGGTGAAGGGATACGAGGGAATCTCCCCAGTCGGTTGCGATGCAATTGTGTCTGAAGACCGCTTCCACTTGGCGGGGTGCCCCTTCACTCCCCTCCCACGCCTGTAGGTTCTCCTCCGGTCTGACCGAGAAGGCCTACACGGCGTGTGGAGAAGCCGCTTCCGCCCTGCATGCCATGGCACTGCTTCAGGTTCACCAGGCCAAAGCACTTCATGACATGCAGCAGGGTGGTCCCGACCCAGGGGTGCTGCAGGAGCTGCGTGTGGCGACGGACCGAAAGTCACCGCACGTTCTCCTGGGACGGGCGATGTCCACTTTGGTGGTCCAGGAGCGCCACCTTTGGCTTACCCTCGCGGATATGCGGGATTCAGAGAAAGCTAGATTTCTGAATGCTCCCATATCCCGAGGGGGCCTTTTCGGCGATGCAGTGGGGGACTTCGCCCAAGAGTTCTTCACCGCCCAGAAGCAGTCTGAGGCGCTTCGGCATGTCCTGCCCAGGAGACGGAATGCTGCTGGTCCGTCTTCTGCGGCCGAAGAGCCTCAGACTGCTCGTCGCCGAGGGCGCCCTCCTGCGGCCGCCTCTGCTCCTCCTCCTGGGCAGCAGTCCAACCCCAGGAGGCGGGGCGCCGGTCGCAAGAGGGCTCCCCCGCCTGCTCAGCCGCCTCCGACCCCCAAAAAGAAGACCAAGGGGAAGAGGCGTTCCTGAGACGGGCGACCCAGAGGGCCGAAGAGCTGCTCTTCAGGAGGGGGCCTCTGCTCCTCTCCTTCCCCCTGAGGCGGGCCGGGTGGAGAATCCTATGTTTGTTTTTGTTCCCAAAACTTCCTTAAAAGAGCTATTTCTTCCTCCTCTGGGTCATTCACGGTTGGGACTGCTGAACAAGCAGTCTCTCCCGTTAGAGAGTGGGACGGCAGTGTGCGCCACCCTCGGGTCTCGCCACTCTCAGTCCCCTCTCTCCAGCTCTCAGATAGCAGTGGCGCCACCTCGGTCACGCCACTCCTGTCTGCCGCTGGGCGGGAAGGCAGCGAGACCAGCAGCCGCCCTCGGGCCTTGCTCCTTGTCTCCTCCCCTTCCCTCGCCAGGCGACAGCCCGCAACAGAACACTCTCGGGTCTTCTCTGCCGTCTGTCCCCCGGTGGAAGCAGGTAGGTGTTGTCCAAGTACACACCCAGACCCCGCTCTCAGCCGCTACAATGCCACTGGAGCCATGTACGCCGCGGGTACGCCGCTGGTGCGGGTGGGCTCGTTGCGCCGGTTTCTCGGAGCCTGGTTAGCGCTCCTGAGTCCGTCGCGCTGGCTCGTCCGCACCATCCGGCTCGGCTATGCAATTCAGTTTGCACGCCGGCCTCCCAAGTTCAGGGGCATCCACTTCACCCGTGTGCGTCCGGTGGATGCTCCTGTCTTGCGGAAAGAGATCGACGCCCTGCTGGCGAAGGACGCGATCGAGCCGGTCCCTCCAGCCGAGATGAGGTCAGGGTTCTACAGCCCTTACTTCATTGTACCAAAGAAAGGCGGTGGGTTACGGCCAATCCTGGATCTGCGAGTATTGAATCGGGTCCTGCACAAGCTCCCGTTCAAGACGCTCACGCAGAAATGCATTTTCGAATGCATCCGTCCCCGGGATTGGTTCGCAGCTTTCGAGGGTCGAGCATATCAGTACAAGGTCCTACCCTTCGGGCTGGCCCTGTCGCCCCGTGTCTTCACGAAAGTCGCGGAAGCGGCCATTGTTCCCATGAGAGAACAAGGCGTTCGCATTCTTAACTATCTCGCGACTCGCGAGATGTGTTGTGCGATCACAGGGACATGGTGCTCCGGCACCTCAGCCAGTTGGGGCTTCAGGTCAACTGGGAGAAGAGCAAACTCTGCCCAGTGCAGAGGATCTCTTATCTCGGTATGGAACTGGACTCGGTCGCCCAGACTGCGCGCCTCACGGAGGAACGCGTCCAGTCGGTGCTCAACTGCCTCAAGTCTTTTCGAGGCAAGTCAGCGGTTCCACTGAAACAGTTTCAGAGGCTCCTGGGGCATATGGCAGCCGCAACCGCAGTAACGCCGCTCGGTCTGTTGCATATGAGACCGCTCCAGCACTGGCTTCACGATCGAGTCCCGAGGTGGGCGTGGCAGAGCGGCACGTTCCGGGTCAAAGTCACCCCGCACTGTCGCCAAACCTTCACCCCTTGGTCGGATCCTGTGTTTCTACGGGCCGGAGTGCCCCTAGTCCAGGTTTCCAGGCATGCTGTGGTATTCACAGATGCTTCTGCCATGGGTTGGGGGGCCACGTACAAAGGGCATGCAGTCTCGGGTCTGTGGACGGGGCCCCAGCTGCATTGGCACATCAACTGCCTAGAGTTGCAAGCAGTACGCTTGGCCTTGTGTCGCCTCAAGGGGCTTCTCAGACACAAGCACGTACTGGTCCGTACGGACAGCACTGCGACCGTTGTGTACATCAACCGACAAGGTGGTCTGCGCTCCCGTCGTATGTCGCGACTCGCCTCCCACCTCCTCCTATGGAGTCAGAAGCATCTGAGGTCGCTTCGTGCCGTTCATGTCCCAGGGGAGTTCAATTGTGTGGCCGACGAGCTTTCACGTCAGCCTCCCCTTCCGGGAGAATGGCGACTCCATCCCCAGGTGGTCCAGCTGATTTGGCGAATCTTCGGAGCCGCACAGGTAGACCTGTTTGCCTCTCCGGACACGACCCATTGCCAGTGGTATTACTCCCTGACCGAAGGAACTCTCGGCACGGATGCCCTGGCACACAGCTGGCCCCGGGACTTACGCAAATATGCGTTTCCCCCAGTGAGCCTTCTTGCACAGACACTGTGCAAGGTCAGGGAGGACGAGGATCAGGTCCTTTTGGTGGCCCCGTATTGGCCAACCCGGACTTGGTTCCCAGAACTCATGCTCCTCGCGACAGCCCCTCCTTGGCCGATTCCTCTGAGGAAGGACCTACTTTCTCAGATATGGGGCACTCTATGGCACCCGCGTCCAGACCTCTGGAAACTCCATGTCTGGTCCCTGGACGGGACGCGGAGGTTCTAGATGGCCTGCCACAGGCAGTGGTGGACACCATCTCTTCAGCTAGAGCCCCCTCTACGAGGCGCCTCTACGCTCTGAAGTGGAACCTGTTCGTCGGCTGGTGTTCTTCCCACGGGGAGAACCCACGAACTTGCCCGATCAGAGTCGTGCTCTCCTTCCTACAACAGGGGTTGGAGCGAAGGCTGTCTCCCTCCACCCTCAAAGTGTATGTTGCCGCAATAGCCGCACATCACGATGTAGTTGAAGGTAAGTCCGTGGGGAAGCACGACCTGGTCATCAGATTCCTCAAGGGTGCTAGGAGGCTAAATCCACCTCGTGACTTGCACCCTGTACCCTCTTGGGACTTAACTTTAGTGCTTAAAGCGCTCCAAAGTCCTCCCTTTGAGCCTTTGCCAACAGTTGAGCTTAATATCCTGTCTATTAAGACAGTGCTCCTGTTGGCATTGGCTTCCTTCAAGAGGGTAGGGGATCAGCAGGCTTTTTCGGTCGACGAATCGTGCCTAGAGTTCGGGCCTGGCTTTTCTCATGTTATATTGCAGAGGTTAGCCCACTGGCTAGTGGACGCTATCACTAGGGCTTATGAATCCCAAGGTGAGCCCTGCCCACCCAGGTTGCAAGCTCACTCCACTAGGGGTGTTGCCGCTTCCTGGGCTCTGGCACAAGGCGCCTCGCTAACAGACATTTGTAGAGCTGCGGGCTGGGCGACACCGAACACGTTCGCTAGGTTTTATAGCCTACATGTGGAACCTATTTCTTCCCGAGTACTTGCTACGGCCAGTAATTAGAGGGAATAGGTGTGTCGGCTTGCGACGCCATTCCGTGAACGGATACGTGCGTCTTTTGCTCCGTTGGTTACCCAACAAACGGCTAACCTTGTGAGATCCTCCATCACCCCTCCGGTGCCAGGTGTTGCGGACCGCCCGGCACCAGGTCTGCTACCTTCAGTAAGGAGTCGCTAGTAGACTGGGTGTCTTTTCCAGTGGTCCCTGCGGCGACCCATGATTGCCACGTGCACTTCAGCTGTGTCTTCCCCTTGACAGACTTTCTGTCGTCCCTGTTGAGTACGCTCCTCACTCACTCCTCTGGACTGGGACTACCTTCAAGGATTGCCATATGTTTCACTACCCTACGTGGTTAGTACATGTGTGTATTTTGAGGGCCTTTCCTAGGCTGCCTCAGCTTCCGCAGCGTTCCCCCCCTTATTATCTTCCTTGGGGATGGGCACGCTTTACCAGTGTTATCCAATATCCACTGATTGGGTCTTGCGGAACAGCAGTTTGATTTCCCTAGCTAGCTCCCGCAAAATTTTCTGGAAACTGCTGCAGGGTAGCTTAGCTGGGCGCTGGAAGGGGCCAGCATCATGGCGTTTTGGTAGGAATCCCAATTCGTCAGGGGAACTCCCCCGACGAGGCGTTGGAGTTCCCTGCTGACGAAAGGGAACGTCTCGGTTACGTATGGTAACCCTCGTTCCCTGAGTCCAGGGAACGGAGACGCCTCGTCCCGTCGCCATACTAGTGTACCTTCGCGGAGGACCGGACTCTGTTCGGCTCCTCAGCGAAAAGCAATGATGCAATGTTTACTTCCACCTTTATACCCGCGCTGGTAGGCGGGACGCGGAATGCAAATTTTGCATGCCAATTCAGTTTCTCTTTCATTGGCTCGTTGTTAACTCTCTCGAAGGCGGTTGGATCCCTGGCGTGATCCCAATTCGTCAGGGGAACTCCCCCGACGAGGCGTCTCCGTTCCCTGGACTCAGGGAAAGAGGGTTACCATACGTAACCGAGACGTTTTACTTCTTTGACTTCCCGAAGGATCACATATCACTGCAGTTCCTTCTGTTTGTCCAAGTAGCATCTGAATCTGTTCTACTGGAATATAATGCTTAAAGGGATACTCCAATTTTTTTGGAAATAGGCTCATTTTATAATTCCCCCAGAGTTAAACAGTTGAGTTTTACCGTTTTTTAATCCATTCAGCCGATCTCCGGTTCTGGCGGTACACTTTTTAGCACTCTCAAAAAAATGACCAAAGAGTTTAAATATTTTTCCTATTTAAAACTTGACTCTTCTGTAGTTACATCGTGCACTAAGACCGACGGAAAATGTAAAGTTGCGATTTTCTAGGCTGATATGGCTAGAAACTATACTCTCATTCCTGTGTAATAATCAAGAAACTTTACTGCCGTACCATGAGTGCAGCAGGTGTAATGATATGACGCAGCACCTGAAAATAGTCCCCAGCTCGGTAACTTCCAATGCTCCCTGTGCAAGCAGGTTGTCACGTTGGTTATGTTGACGAAAGGTAGCCTATTTTCAGGCACTGCGTTAGGATAGTTCCTAGCCATATCAGCCTAGAAAATCGCAACTTTACATTTTCCGTCGGTCTTAGTGCACGATGCAACTACAGAAGAGTCAAGTTTTAAATAGGAAAAATATCGAAACTCTTTGGTCATTTTTTTGAGAGAAATGCTAATGGTCTTGTCCACTTCAATGATGTATGCTAAGCTATGCTAAAAGTGGTACCGCCAGAACCGGAGATCGGCTGAATGGATTCAAAAACGGTAAAACTCAACTGTTTAACTCTGGGGGAGTTGTAAAATGAGCCAATTTCCAAAAAAAGTGGAGTATCCCTTTAAGTGTGTTGTTGCTTATGTCTAGCTGTGTTTCTTTTCTGCCTCCCACTGGACATTTAAGGTACTGCACTATGTTTACTTTCGATTTCTCTCAGTGAACGCAGTCAAGAACAACGGGCATGCAGTTTCTATCGGCTTTGATTCCATCGTTTAAACCTTGGAAATATATGTCTGTAAGTGCAATATTTTTCACTAATTTGTGATTTAAAGTGTTTAAGAATTAAGTTTAAGTTTAAGAAGATTATTGCTATATTTTTGTTATAAGCACACTTGATTTGTGTTATTGGTAACGTGCTATGTTGTAGCGTACCGACATTCTAATTTCTCTTCTGTTTGTACATAATCTCATTTGAATATAATTTCTCTGTGTTTATTACTTAAAATTATGTGAAAGGAACTATGTACAAACCGTAATGTTAAGCTGGATATGTGTATGTAAATGTGAACATAATGTTCATACATATTTTTCTTCTTGTTTGTAGTTTTACAGAAACAATATTGAGAAACGAATCACCAGTAAAGTCACTAAAGTTATGAAGACTGCTTTCTCGAGTTCTTTTTTCAAGTTGTACGCTATCTGTTAAGCCTTTGCTTAAACTATGCAATTGGTCAGAAGAGAATAGTAAAAAACATTGACACAGTGGGTGAAAACAGCGGAACCACACAGCCATTGTTTCATTGCGATGCACAACTCTTCAGAAGCAAGTAAAGTATGGAGTCACACAGTGATGAGAAAGATAAATCTCAAGCCTTTGAGATTAGATCACAATCTTCTAGCTGCAAGTTATCTCAACGATCAAGTCGGTCATCAGCAAGTGTGGCAGCGACTCGAGCTCGAGCTAAAGCCGAAGCAGCTCGAGCTAAAGCATCTTATGCAGAAAAAGAAGCAGCTATGATGAGGAAAAAAGCAGAAGTAGAAGCAGATCTATTCTTGCTACAATCTCAAAAAGAAGCAACTGTTTTATTACTGCTGAAGCAGCGATTTATGAGGCAGCAGCTGACATAGAGGAGGGAAATATAGGTGAATTGGGCCATGAGACAAACTTAGTTTGCACTCAGCGTACTGAAGAGTATGTTCAGACGCATATAATGGAACAATATCAGCAGCGGTTTCCTGATACTCCGATTTTACAGTCATCCACGAGGAGCGCTGAACCTCTTCAGTGTGAAGCTACAGTAACATCTCCACATGTACATCATATGGAATGGAGGAGTTAAGAATAAAACATGAGACAAGGGATAGCCAGAGAGGCGAAGATCTTGGACATCGCTCTGCTTTTGAAGCTTAAATGTAGAGAGTGTAACAGTGATCGCCATGTCTCTGCATTGCACCCAGGGCCTGCTCCATGGGCCGAGGAAGCTCCAGTAAAAAAGCGAGAGCAAGGCGGGGAGTCTGAAGGAGACATATCATCTGATGTTACTTCTAAGTGCACAGAAATCTGCGGCAAGACCTAGATCATGCTCAAAAATCTGTTTGGTTGACGTTTATCCATCCAACTGTTCTAAAAAGGCTAAGAGGATGTATGTAGTTCTGGACGATCAGAGTAACCGGTCTTTAGCAAGGTCTGACTTCTTCGAGTTGTTTGGGATCAACGGAGACTCTTTCCCCTATACTCTTCGTACATGTGCTGGTTCATCAAAGACAATGGGAAGGAAAGCAGACAATTTCATTGTTTATTCACTTGATGGGAAAACGCAGGAGCCACCTCCCACTCTCTTAGAATGCAATATGTTGCCTGAAGATCGTGACGAAATTCCAACACCAGGACCAGCACAATACTTCCCTCATCTCAAGTCAATGGCTAACAAAATACCACCTTATAATGAAAGAGCTCCCATTCTTCTCCTTTTACGAAGGGACATCCTAAGTGTGCATAAGGTTCGAGAACAGTATAATGGACCTGCTCAGCGTCTTGATTTAGGCTGGGTCATTGTGGGAGAAGTGTGTATGGGAGGAGTACACAAGTCCGAGACTGCAATGTTTTCAGGACAAACATACTGCAAAATGGACGTACCTCTTTTTTCTCACCCTGCTCTAAAGGAATTCAGGTCAAAGAACAGTTTGGCACTCCTAATAATCTTTACCAGTCTACTCTACCTTGCTGTCCAGTCACAGGCTGTCTTACAGATCATCTGGGTGACAAAGTCTTTCAGAGGACTCCCGATGATAATAAACTTTCTCTGTCTGTTGAAGATGAGATCTTCCTTGATGTTATGAACAGAGAAATGTACATAGATGAGTCGAACCACTGGGTAGCTCCCTTGCCATTCCGTTTACCTCACAGCCCACTGCCGAACAACCGGGACCAAGCTATGAAGCGTCTTAAGGCCCTGCAACACACTTTACAAAGTAAACCTGAGATGGCTAAACACTTTGTGGAGTTTATGCAAAACATGTTCATCAACAAACATGCTGAACTAGCTCCCCCACTGCAGCCTGAGGAAGAATGCTGGTATTTACCAATATTCGGTGTATACCACCCTATGAAACCTGGGAAGATTAGGGTCGTCTTCGATTCTAGTGCACCATGTGAAGGCATCTCTTTGAATAGCACACTTCTTAGTGGACCAGATCTAAACAACGAGCTACTCGGGGTCCTGATGCGCTTTCGTAAGGAGCAGATTGCAGTAACAGCTGATGTAGAACAAATGTTCTACTGCTTCAAGGTCAGAGAAGATCACCAAAACTTTTTGAGGTTCTTGTGGTTCAGGGATAACGATCTGTCCAAAGAAATTACAGAGTACCGAATGACGGTTCATGTTTTTGGGAACAGCCCATCTCCAGCTGTGGCAATCTTTGGAATAAGACGAGCAGCTGATTTCGGAGAAGAGGAGCATGGTAGAGAAGCCAAACTGTTTGTCCATCAAAACTTTTATGTGGACGACGGCCTGATTTCGGTCTCCAGTGCGGCTGAAGCCATCAGTCTCCTAAGAAACACCAAAAATATGTTGGCTGAGTCAAACATCAAGCTCCACAAGATTTCATTAAACAGTCATCAAGTCATGGAAGCATTCCCTCCATCTGAAAGAGCAAATGACCTGAAGGATCTGGATTTGAGTGTCGATCCTCTACCTCTCCAAAGAAGCTTAAGGTTGAGTTGGAACTTAGTTTCTGTTTCACTTTTCAGGTATCTACAGAGGTAAAACCATTCACACGACGGGGGATACTTTCAACAGTTAACAGTTTCTATGATCCTTTGGGACTTGTTGCCCCTGTTACCATGCAGGGTAAGGCCTTGGTAAGAGAGCTATCATCAGAGCTGCTTGACTGGGGCACGCCGCTCCCAGCTGATAAAGAGGTTAAGTGGAAAGAATGGACAGATTCTTTAATCGATCTCAAAGAGGTTCAGATTCACAGACCCTATGTACCAGTCTCTATGTCCTACACTTCCAAGAGAGAGGTCATCATTTTTGCTGATGCTTCCACATTGGCCATAGCAGCCGTTGCTTACCTCAGGGTTGTAACTATAGACGGTCAATGTCACATTGGGTTTGTAATGGCCAAATCAAAGTTGGCACCATACCCCGCTCACACAGTGCCACGTCTAGAGCTCTGTGCGGCACTTCTTGCTGCTGAGTTGGCAGGACTGATTAAAGAAGAGCTGGATCTGGATTTAACTGCAGTGGAATTCTATACTGACAGCAGAATTGTTTTAGGATACATTTATAACACATCTAGACGATTCTATGTGTATGTTGCTAACATAGTGGCGCAAATCAGATGTTTTACAAAGCCAGAACAGTGGCATCACGTTGATTCAGGCCTGAACCCAGCAGACCCTGGTACCAGATTCATTCCAGCAGCTGTCCTACCTCACACTAACTGGTTCTCTGGTCCAGAATTTATTCTAGGGGGCACACCTGAAAATGAATCGTTTGAGCTTGTAGAGCCAGAGAAGGATCAGGAGATTCGCCCTCAGGTGCTAACGTTGGTCACTAAGATGATAGAACTGTCTCTAGGATCACACAGATTCGAGAGCTTCTCAGAGTGGAGATCCCTTGTAAGAAGCATAGCCATGCTTGTCCATGTTTCAAAATCATTTTCTCAAGAGGGAAATACAGGGGATTGCAAAGGCTGGCATTTGTGCAAAAAAGGTCTCCAGACTGAGCGCACACAAGCAAAAACCTTCATCATTAAATGTGTGCGGCAGGAGCACTATAAAGATGAACTCAAAAGTTTGGAGAAAGGTGAGGAAATCTCACGAAGTGCTCTGAAGAATCTATCTCCCTTTGTAGACAGCGAAGGACTGATTCGGGTGGGAGGTCGCTTACAATCAGCAGAAATTTCTGAACTGGAAAAGCACCCACTAATTATTCCAGCGAGTCAACACGTAGCCACGTTGTTGGTAAGACTCTACCATGATCAAGTGGCACATCAAGGACGTCATCTAACTGCTGGTGCACTACAATCAGCAGGGCTCTGGATTGTAAAAGGAACAAAACTGATCAACCATGTGATTCATCAGTGCGTTATCTGTAGGAAGTTAAGAGGAAAATTTGAAGAATAGAAAATGTCAGATTTACCTTCGGACAGAGTGAAAGTGGATCCTCCATTCACTCATGTGGGCCTGGATGTTTTTGGGCCATGGAATATGACATCACGCGCACTAGAGGGGGCATTTTCTCTTGCTTAAGTACTAGAGCTGTCCACCTGGAAGTCATCGAGTCCATGTCAACCTCAAGTTTCATTAACGCCCTCAGGCGGTTCTTGGCAATTCGTAGACAGGTCAAACACTTCAGATCTGACAGAGGGACTCATTTCATCGGAGCCTGTCGAGAACTGAACATAAATACTGATGACCCAGAACTGAAAGGTTACTTACAGGAGCATGGTTGTGTATGGACGTTTAATGCCCCCCACTCTTCCCACATGGGAGGAGCTTGGGAAAGAATGATCAACATAGCACGAAGCATTCTGGATGCATTGCTGCTAAAAACTGGTCTTTCCCGTCTTACCCATGAGGTTTTGACTACTCTCATGTCAGAGGTCATGGCGATAATGAATGCTAGACCTTTACTTCCTATTTCTTCTGATCCTGACACATTGGAAGTTCTATCCCCAGCAATGCTTCTCACCCAAAAGGCTAGCATTATACCAGCACCTCTTGGGGACTTTGACATGAAGGACCTCTACAAGAAAGAATGGAGACAGGTTCAGTGTCTGGCGGATACTTTCTGGAAGGCATGGGGGAGAGACTATCTTGCAACATTGCAAGTACGGAGGAAATGGACTGAGAAAAGGCGAGATCTTGAGGAAGGTGATGTTGTCTTGCTTAAGGACTCAAATGTGAAACGTAACGAGTGGGCGATTGGACTTGAAAACCATACCCAGTAGCCTAATGATGATAAAGTGAGGAAGGTGGAGGTAAAGATAATTAAAGAAGGATCTGCAAAAGTTTACTTAAGACCTGTCTCTGAGGTAGTACTACTCCTGCCGGGGAAATCACAGAAGGATAAATAGTGGTATAATCATTTATTATACCAGGCAGGGAGTGTGCTGTTGCTTATGTCTAGCTGTGTTTCTTTTCCGCCTCCCATTGGACATTTAAGGTACTGCACTATGTTTACTTTCGATTTCTCTCAGTGAACGCAGTCAAGAACAACGGGCACGCAGTTTCTATCGGCTTTGATTCCATCGTTTAAACCTTGGAAATATATGTCTGTAAGTGCAATATTTTTCACTAATTAGTGATTTAAAGTGTTTAAGAATTTTTAGAACAGAGATTATTGCTATATTTTTGTTATAAGCACACTTGATTTGTGTTATTGGTAACGTGCTATGTTGTAGCGTACCGACATGCTAATTTCTCTTCTGTTTGTACATAATCTCATTTGAATATTGTGGTGTATCGTGTGGAAGACAATAAACAGACTGAGCAGAACTACCAGAACACGTCTTTACTCTTTTGCTTCCGTGAACAGACTCCAAACTACAGGTGCCGCTTAGCTGGGTAACACCCAATAATCGTTTGCCAAACAAAACTTAACAAAACCACTGCCCTTGCAATAATGACCAACAAGGTGGCAACCTCAACCTGTCAATACACAAGTCTATTACATTCCTCCCCTTTTAGTTTTTTTTTTTTTTTTTTACCAAGAACCATTTTAAGTTTAGAAATAATTTGCAACAACTAACCTTGCATTTTAATCTCACAACCAAAATAAATCTACTGCCCTAAATAAATCTCAGGCAAATATTAGCTTCCTATTTTCAGCAAAAAATGTCTCTTTGCAGCTTACATTCACTGTGCAGATTTACATTTACCTACAAAATACTGTCTTTTCAGTCTTTAATTCAGTCTTTTAGGTGGTACGCGGACCCTCTCTGGGTACCGCCGTTTCTCAGGTGAGTTTTTGTTTGCTGTGTGGGAAGACACCTCGACAACCTGTTCTGTTGGTTTAGTGAGAACAGTAGGTGGTATTTGCGTCACTGGTGCACTGGGCAAAACACCTGGAAAAACACAGTCCATGGTTACTGGTGGCTCACTTTCAACCACTGGTGAGGGCAAGCTTGGTGGAAGTGTCTCAACATTTCCTCGCCATGGCAAGTATGTGACAGCTCCCAGTCTTTTTAGTACTTTTGCGAAGGGATGAGCCACCACAGTCATGATGACGTTTCTGTGTGGCTTGTTTCTCTTCAATCCGCCTGGCAAGCGTGGGCTTAAGCAAACTGAAATGGGTTCAGATCTGGCGTTTCAGAAATAACTCAGCCGGTGTCCGTCCAGTCACGGTGTGGGGTGTACTGCGGTACATGAGCAGGAAATTTGCAAGTCTATGACTGAGTGGCAAGGGAGCCTTTCCCTCAGCCTCCAACACATCCTTCATCAGCGCACGTTTCAAAATCTGCACTGACCTCTCTGCAGCTCCATTTGATGCAGGATGGTATGCAGGTACAGCAGTGTGTTTGATCCCGTTTCTCTCCAGAAACTGTGTAAACTCCCTCGACACCAGCTGTGGACCATTATCTGATACCAGCTCTTCTGGCAGTCCATACGCAGAGAACAGGCTTCGCAGCACTTCAATTGTGTTGTGAGAGGTGGTGGAAGACATGGGAAAAACTTCTAACCACTTTGAATGGCTATCAATGACCACCAGAAAATACTGCTTGTCCTTCTCAGCAAAATCAATGTGAATTCTCTGCCACGCTCTTTCCGGCCATCTCCAGTGGTGCAGCGGTGCGACTGCTGGCATTTTCTGAACAGCTTGGCAGATAGAGCAACCTTTCACCAGCTCTTCAATTTCCCCATCACAGCCAGGCCACCACATGTAACTGCGAGCGAGAGCTTTCATGCGGCAGATACCTGAGTGCACATGATGAAGGTCTTCCAGTAAGCGCTGTCGATAACCTATGATGACTCGCTGGCCCCAAAGAACGCAGCCTTGTTCCACTGACAACTCCTGCCTGCGAATGAAATAAGGCCGCAGTGCTTCCTCCTGAACATGACTTGGCCATCCATTCATTGTGTAACTCCATACCTTGTTCAGTATAGGATCTTTTAAAGTAGCTCTCTCAATGTCTTTTGCACCCACTGGTAGTTCCTTCACGTATAAGAAGTAAAAAATACCTCCCTCTTCTCCTGTGTTGTCAAATGAGGCTCTAGGTAGGCGGGACAAAGCATCAGCGTTTGCATGATCAGCTGATCTTCTGTACTCAATATCATAGCTGTATGCCATGAGGATGAGAGCCCAGCGTTGCATCCTTAATGCTGCTAAAGTTGGAACCGCTGACTTTGGTCCCAGGATAGTTAACAGTGGTTTGTGATCTGTGATGAGTGTGAATTTCCTTCCATATAGATATTTATGGAATTTCTTAAGTCCAAAAATGATGGCAAGTGCCTCCTTTTCGATTTGGGCATATTTTCTTTCAGCCTCAGTTAATGTCCTTGATGTAAAAGCAACCGCCATTCCTCTCCATTTCCATGACATGAGAAATCACCGACGCTAATCCATAGGGTGACGCATCACATGCAATCCGGAGTGGTAAACGTGTTGTAATGCACCAACACTTTATTTTTCTGTAATAGCTTCTTTGCATCTTCAAATGCCTTAGCACACTTAGAAGTCCAAACCCACTTAGCCTCTTTTCTCAGCAGGTTGTGTAGAGGGTGGAGGATGGTGGAGGAGTTTGGTAGGAAACGGCTGTAGTAGTTAAGAAGACCTAAGAAGGACTTCAGCTCAGTGACATTTTTTGGCTCCGGCGCTTTGTTTATGGCTACAATCTTTTCATCAGTGGGGTGCAGGCCATCCTGGTCAATGCGATGTCCCAGATACTTCACACTACTCTGAAAAAACTGACATTTAGACAGTTTCACTCGGACACCATGTTTTTCCAGACGTGTGAGCACTTCATCCAGTCTTTTTAAATGCTTCTCAGATAAAGCAGTGATGAGAATATCATCCAAAAAACATGTCACATGATCCAGCCCTTGTAAGATCTGGTCCATAACAGACTGAAAAATTGCAGGTGCGCTGGAAACACCATAGCTGAGGCGATGAAATTGTATAGGCCCTTATGAGTGTTGACTGTCAAATACTTCTCTGACTCTTCATCTAACATCAGCTGCTGGTAGGCATGAGAGAGGTCAAGCTTACTGAATGATGTTCCTCCTGCTAAGGTAGCAAACAGATCTTCGGTGTTAGGTAATGGATATGTCTGCTCTTCCATACACCGGTTAATACTGACCTTGTAGTCGCCACAAATCCTAATTGTTTTATCTGCCTTTGGCACGGTGACTATCGGAGAGGCCCACTCACTTTTCTCAATCTTTGAAATCACTTCCATTTTCTCCAACCTGTCCAGCTCCTTTTCTACTGCTTCCTTTAATGCGTAAGGAACTGGGCGAGCTTTGCAAACGATTGGTGTGGTGCCTGGTTTTACGCGGATTTTGGCTTTAAAACCCTCTATGCAGCCTTGGTTCTCCGAGAACACTGCCTGGTGGCGCTGTAACACCTCGTTGACTCCTGGGGTCCACTCTACCTGTGTAAGCACCCTGTGTACAGTGAAAATCTGTTTCCAGTTCAGGTGTAGTTCCTTTAGCCAGTTCCTACCAATCAGAGCTGGTCTACTTCCCTTTACAATGACCAGAGGTAGGGTGACTTGCTGTGTTTCATACTTCACTGGTATCCTGATGTATCCTCGAACAGCGATACTTTGGCCTGAATATGATTTTAGCTTTAACTTGGGGGCTGGTTTTAAACTGAATTTGTTCAGATTCGTCTGGTAGAAATCCTCAGATACCACTGACACAGCTGACCCTGTATCTAGTAGCATTGTTGTACTCTTATCACCCAATGCGACATCCACTGTGTACCCCTTTTCACTGCTTGAGGTGGAGTATACTGCAAACACTCCAAAAAGTTCAGCCTCTTCATCCCCTCTGGATGTATTTGCTTCGGCTTCCATATACTGAGTTTGAGAAATGGCTTTTCCTTTTCTACATGCACGGGCTATGTGTCCAATTTTGGAGCAGGTATGACACTTTTCATTTTTAAATCTGCAGTCACGTTCTGAGTGTTTTCCCCCACATCGGTAGCATGTCTGTTGTGTCCCAAAGTAGTTTTTTTACTCCTTTTTGGCCTTTGCTTTGTGCTTTATTATCATTTTGGCGTCTAAACTGTCCTTTCCTCCCCTTCTCATTAAAGCTTGCACTTGACAGGGCATTTACCTGATGAGGCTCGCTGTGTCCAGAAAATTCCATTGATTTCTTTGACGCCAGTTCCATTGCTACTGCAATCTCACAAGCCTTCGGGAAGGTCAGTTCCTTTTCAGACAGCAACCTGCGCTGCACGGCATCCAAGCGTAATCCACTCACAAAACGATTTCTCAGCGCATCATCCAGGTACTGTCCAAAAACACAGGTAGCTGATAGCTGCCTCAAAGCCACCACATAATCAGAGACAGTTTAATTCTCTTTCTGGTTACGCTTCTGGAACCGAAACCGTTCCGCGATTACAATCGGTGCCGGCTTGTAATGCGTGCTCAGTGCTCTCACCAGATCAGCATACCCCATCGCACTCGGTACTGTTGGCGACACCAGATTCTTCAGCAGCTTATAAGCATCAGCCCCAATCACGAGAGAAACACACACACCTTCTTTTCATCTTTGATTTCATTTGCCAACATCCACTGTTCCAGACGTTCCAGATATGACTCAAAATCCTCCTTCGCGTCATTGTATTCATCCACACGACAGGCACAGCCATGGCTGATTTTTTTTCCCGATGCTCACTGCTAATCCAACACGTGCCTGGTTCCTCCGGAAAAAAAAAAACTAACTTTTTTTTTTTCTACGACCAGTGTACGTGACTCTTACAGTCCATTTACGCAGTGGTATTCATTTAATATCCTCGTCGCCATTTGTGGTGTATCGTGTTGAAGACAATAAACAGACTGAGCAGAACTACCAGAACACGTCTTTACTCTTTTGCTTCCGTGAACAGACTCCAAACTACAGGTGCCGCTTAGCTGGGTAACACCCAATAATCGTTTGCCAAACAAAACTTAACAAAACCACTGCTCTTGCAATAATGACCCACAAGGTGGCAACCTCAACCTGTCAATACACAAGTCTATTACAAATATAATCTCTCTGTGTTTATTACTTAAAATTATGTGAAAGGAACTATGTACAAACCGTAATGTTAAGCTGGATATGTGTATGTAAATGTGAACATAATGTTTTAATACATATTTTTCTTCTTGTTTGTAGTTTTACAGAAAAAATATTGTGAAACGAATCACCAGTAAAGTCACTAAAGTTATGAAGACTGCTTTCTGGAGTTCTTTTTTCAAGTTGTACGCTATCTGTTAAGCCTTTGCTTAAGCTACGCAATTGGTCAGAACAGAATACTTAAGTGTCGAGCAGCTGCAGATATTATAATTTTCAGCTTTTCAGTTCTTTTGGTTGATTGAGCTGAGCAGTTAATGACAGTTAATGACTTCTGATAAATGCCACAAAATTTACTTTGTTTACCACAAGCATGTTTCCATCCAAGAGACATTCATGACTGCATGTATCTTTTGATTGGGTTGTGTTGTACTTGCTTAACTGCTTAAGCATATGAAATATGTTGTACTCTTTTGTATTTCATTGCTTCTGTAGCTTATTTTTGGGCTTTACAGTCAAGAAACGCTGCATGTGTGGTCCTCACAAATTACAACATTTGGGTTCAACTCCCTCTCCACATTGCCCATAATCATGATCTCCACCACATGTGCAACATATTCTTTTCCCTTTGCTGTGACATGACCCAATCTTTGGCAATTAAAACATCTCAGTGCTGGTCTCACATACGGACGCATATTATAGCACACATATCCAATTTTGATGCGTTCTGGCAAGTTTTTGCAATTGAAAGTTAATACAACAGTAGTACTACTTTCTTTTCTACCATTTCTACTGGAAGGCAAACGCTTCACTTCAGTCACCATTTCGTTTATCTGTGCCTTTAGTACCTCCTCAGACAAGGACAGAGGCACTTCCATAATCACTCCTTTAAGATGGTAAAGTTCCCCTGTGACATTTGACTGCTGCACCACCTAAAACATTTGATCTTCAACAGTCTCTTGTTGCTTTTTGTCTACAGAAAAAAGGAGGACACGATTATTTGATAAGTATCTTGCTGATTAATATTACCTATTGATTTTTTTATTATTTTCTCATCAAGTCTCATTGGATTATTGATGTTGTCGACAGTTTGTCTTGTTATTTCCGCCTACCTCTGTAATGTCATCCGACTCAGAATCTCTATTTTTCCATTTTTTTTTTTTATCTGGAACCATCCCTCACTATCAATTATTGAAGAATCATCTTCATCATCCATATCTGCATCCATCCTCTCCAGTCTCAGCAGTTGATGCTAACCTGCCACACCTGGCCTGGTCCTGTCCCTCAGCTCAAAAAATGGAGAACATCCATACTAAATGCTCCACAGCAGATTCTTAAAGCCTGTAACTGAATCCAATCATGGTCTAATCTGCAACCGAATTCTTTCCAAATTCTTGGGATTTAGATGCAGACTTATAGGCTGTAACCATACATACCTCATAACATTTTGATTTAGATAGTCTGTTATCAAAACATAACTCATCATTTTCTTAATCAAATTAAATCAATTTAAACTTGATTTAAATCAAGTGCTTGATTTAAACTCAAGTGCTGTTTGCACCATAGTGAGTCATCATCTGCAAATAATGACTATTAATTTACCACTGACTGATGCAAATACACCATTAATCATGATTATAAGAAAAGAGGGCTAATGCCTTGGGGAATACCATCAGACCATTTGTGTGTGTGTGTGTATATTTACAGTATATATACAGTATATATACAGTATATATATATATATATATATATATATATATATTCAGAAGAATAGGACTACATTTTTAATGCAGTTAAATTAATGCAATTTCAATGCTTGTCTGATTTAACTTTATCATGCTTTTTGATGTCAAAAATACTGCTATCATATTTTCTTTATTTACCAGTATTTTTTTTTATCAATTCACAAAAGTCCATTGGTCCCCCACCACATCTGGAAAAATCCTTTCTCCAAATAATACATTTGTCGATTCACTGTCACCCTTTACATTTATTTTCATTAACGAGTAGTCAGAGCTATAATTCAAAGGATTGCTCGGATTACCTTATATTAATTATTACAGATTCTTTTCAGCTCGGTAATGTTCCCTCATTCCAGATCTTTTTAATAATTTAACATATTTTTAATTTTTTGAAATCACTTCGATTCCTCACGGACCAGGGGCCTGTTTCAGAAAGGAGGTTAAGTGAAAACTCTGAGTATGTTAACCCTGAAATGAGGGAAACTCTGAGTTTTCTGTTTCAGAATGGGAGGTATGTTAAACCTGAGAAAGCAGAGTAAGTCAAGCCCGTTTCTGAAAGAGAGGTAACTTATACTCAGAGTCAGTTACCATGGTAACTTACTCTGTGAACCTAACCTGGTCGGGAGCAGGTTTTCTTCGGTAAACCCAGAGTTTCTATCGGTCTCCTCCCCTTTTTTAAAGGGGAAGCGGTGTTTAAACACCTCATTCATTCTTTCAGTAAATTTTTATTAATAAAATTAATATTTTATTAATAAATAAAATATTGCTTTTTTTACTGCAGTTTTTTTCTTTTTTTTTAATAAGATGAATTCTATATAACTCCTTAACTGGCAACTGAAAATACAGTAGTAGATTAGAGTTATATAATGTAGTTCTAAACTAATTCTACAGAATTGAACTGTGGCATTTACTGGAAATCACTGAAATGTGTTCATCTTTGCAACAGAAGTTGATGGACCGTCCTCCTGCTGTTTTTCCACACACTGAGGGCGGAGGGAGAGATAAGAATACCCGTTTATACTTAGATTTAAACTTAGATTATCCACATAAAAATTTGAAAAAATCTGAATGGGTAGATTGTTTGATGTGTAGACACATAATATTAACATTACCTCTGTAGGCCTTTCTGTGGCAGCAGAAACTATTTATCCTCATCGTCCTGTGAAGATGAGCATTTGGTCGAGTGCACTTTATAACACTATTTAATTTCTGGTGTATTGAGTAGGCGACTTACAACTGCCTGGGGTTCTGTTGGGACAGGAGGCTCCAAAAGACAGATATTACCATCAGAATCTGTTAGGACCAACAAAAAACCCAACCTCAAAGTAAAATAAATGGAAATATCAAAAATAGCCTATCTAAAAAATAACACATATGTAAACCTCTTACATTTTATGAAGGCCCTTGGATCTTTGGGAGTGACTGGCTCTGAAGTCCCTCCTGGAATTCCCTCAGCCAAAAATGCTGCTACACTGCTAGTAGTCTGGTAGGAAGGGGGGGTCCACCTGCACCCGAAAGGTATATTTTTTTAACCTAGTTTTTTGTAATCCGTAAGGTGTCAAGTCAAGTCAAGTCAAGTTTATTTATATAGCGCTTTTCACAACACAGGTTGTATCAAAGCAGCTTCACAGTAATAAATTAGAACAATACATCAATGTTTGTTTCTAGTGGAACGTCTACGTTCGGTAATGCTGATCAATAGTATCGTTGATTGATTAATTTAATTAAATATCCCCAAATATCCCCAACTGAGCAAGCCAAAGGCAACAGTGGCAAGGAACCGAAAAACTCCATCAGGTGACCTAATGGAGAAAAAAAAAACCTTGGGAGAACCCGGGCTCAGTCGGGGGCCAGTTCTCCTCTGGCGTTTATGAACTAGAGGTCGGATTTAACTGTAGGATTAAAAGTATTATATGAATGCCTGGCTGAAGAGATGCGTCTTTAATCTAGTTTTAAACTGGGAGAGCGAGTCTGAGCAACGAACAGTATCCGGAAGACTATTCCAGAGTTTTGGTGCTAAATGTGAAAATGCTCTCCCTCCTTTGGTGGACCTAGATATCCTAGGTATGACCAAAAGCCTCGAATTTAGTGACCTTAAAGAGCGCGATGGATTATAGGGCGATAGAAGATCGGTTAAATAGACTGGAGCTAAGCCGTTTAGGGCTTTATAAGTCAGTAGCAATACCTTGTAATTAATACGGGACTTTATAGGTAACCAATGTAGGGATGATAAAATCGGTGTTATATGATCATATTTTCTTGATCTAGTTAGAACTCTAGCGGCGGCATTTTGGACTAACTGTAGCTTGTTTATTAAGGATGCAGGACAACCGGCTAATAACGCATTACAGTAATCTAGTCTCGAGGTCATGAATGCATGAACTAACTTTTCTGCGTCAGAAACTGATAGCATATTACGTAGCTTAGCAATGTTTCTAAGGTGGAAAAAGGCTGTTCTTGTAACATATGAAATATGATTTTCAAAAGACAGGTTGCAGTCTAATATAACACCCAGGTCTTTTACTGTAGAGGATGAAGTAACAGGACATCCTACTATGTTAAAGTTGTATTGTGAGAGGTTTTGTGGGTGGTTTTTTGAACCGATAAGTAGTACCTCTGTCTTGTCTGGATTTAATAAAAGAAAATTATGCGTCATCCAATCTTTTATATCTTTAACACACTCTGTCAATTTGGATAATTTAGCGTTTTCATCTGGCCGTGATGAAATATAGATTTGAGTGTCATCAGCATAACAATGGAAACTAATTCCATGTTTCCTTATAATATTTCCAAGTGGTAGCATATATATTGAGAATAATAGAGGGCCTAACACAGATCCCTGCGGCACTCCATAGTTTACTGGAGTTATGATAGATTTTTCTCCATTTAAATAAACAAAATGGTAGCGGTCAGATAAATACGATCTAAACCAGCTTAATGCTTGTCCTTGAACACCAGTATAATTTTGTAGTCGATCTAAGAGTATTGTATGATCTATAGTATCGAACGCAGCACTAAGATCAAGTAAAACTAATATTGAGATACAGCCTTGGTCAGAAGCTAAAAGTAAATCATTTGTGATTTTAACGAGCGCAGTTTCAGTGCTATTATGCGGCCTGAATCCAGACTGAAACTTTTCATAGGTGTCATTTTCTTGTAAGAAAGAGCCCAGTTGAGCGGACACAACTTTTTCTAGCATTTTAGACATAAAAGGTAGATTTGAAATGGGTCTATAATTTACTAGATTATTCGGATCTAATTGTGGTTTCTTAATGAGAGGTTTTATAACTGCCAGTTTAAATGTTTTTGGAACATAACCTAAAGATAAAGACGAGTTAATAATATTGAGGAGAGGCTCTTCCACTACAGGTAACACTTCTTTCAATAGTTTAGTTGGTATGGGATCTAATAAACATGTTGTTGTTTTAGAGGAAATGATAAATTTATTTAACTCTTTTTGTTCTATAGTTGAAAAGCACTGTAATTGTTCTTGCGGCGTGATAATTGAGGCTGAATTATAAGGCGCGATTGAGGATTGAACGTTTACAATTGTGGTTCTGATGTTTTCTATTTTCTCAGTGAAGAACTTCATGAAATCATTACTACTAAACTGTAATGGAATACTTTGTTCAGGAGACATCTGTTTATTTGTTAGTCTCGCCACGGTGTTAAATAAGAACTTAGGATTGTTATGGTTGTTTTCTATTAGTTTGCGTAGATGCTCAGCCCTGGCCGCTTTTAGGGCCTTTTTATAACGTGACATACTGTCTTTCCATGCGATTCTAAAGACCTCTAAGTTGGTTTGTTTCCATTTACGCTCTAAATTACGGGTTTCTCTCTTTAGAACACGCGTAGTACTGTTGTACCATGGTGCTTTACTTTTCTCTCTGACCTTTTTTAATCTAATGGGCGCAACAATATCCAATGATCCAGAGAGAATGGTGCTCATAGTGCTAGTTAATTCCTCAAGTTCATCTGTTTGTTTGGGTTCACTGAGCAGCTGAGACAGATCCGATAAGCTGTTTGAAAAATTATCTATGGTGGATGGAAGGATTGTTCTGCCTAATCGATAACGCGGCGCAGCATGATATATTACAGGAGTACGTAATATGCAAGTTACCATGTAATGGTCAGTGACATCGTCACTTTGTGGAATGATATCTATATCGGTTGGATCGGTTCCATGTGATATAATTAAATCGAGTGTATGATTAAATCGATGAGTCGGTCCGGTAATGTTTTGCTTGACCCCAAAGGAGTTTAATAAATCTGTAAACGCAGCCCCTAACGCATCATTTTGATTATCTACATGGATATTAAAGTCTCCAACAATTAATGCTTTATCGAAGTTAACTACTAGGTCTGAGAGAAAATCTGCAAACTCTTTTAGGAAATCAGCGTAAGGCCCAGGCGGTCTATATACGGTAGCCAAGGCTAGAGATAATAGGGATGTTTTTCGAACATCTAAGAGCGTAACATTTAGTACAGGTGTCTAGTAAAGGAATTTTTATGTTCCCCACGCAAATTATTGTCCCATGTGTGATTTTTTGTATCATCTTTTGTGTCCGTGCTTGATTTTCGGCTGTGAAAAAAGAAAACTTTAAATCTACATAGAGTCTGAACAATACACCCTACAGACACAATCCACCCCATTTTCTCTTCGTCTTTGCATGAGGAATTGATAGATATGAGGATTGTCATGATTAGATGATGTATGGTGCATTAAACCTCAAATAAACGCAAAAAAAATGTACAAAATCGGTGACATTGGATCACTGGAACTCCTCCCCTATGGACCCTATTGATATATGTTTTCTAACTTTTGTATTTTTATAGTCTTTATGATGTCTAATAAGCAAATGTTGATGATCCCTACTTGAAAAATTGTCACATGCTGGTCCAAATGAACATCTCCTATAATAAGGAGTTACTATTCAAACCGTTATATTGGTATTATATTTATTGAAACAAAACAGAAAACCACTCATATAGTCAAATGTGTGTATATATAGGGTATAACAAATCCCCATTAGAATAAACTGAAATAGAAAAAAGTGATTCTAATCAAAGGTCAAAAGGTCAAGGGCAATGATGTCTATTCATCATACAGCAGGTCTTCATAATCGACCTCTTGCTCCTCGTCTTTTTCACCATCTCCATCCATCTCCTCGACTGTTTCCTCCAGCAAATTAGTGAGTAAAGTGCGGAGGATAGGTCCACAAGACCACACTGGTTCCAGGGTACCCTCTTCAGTCTTTTCCCAGCCTTGGCCAGGATCATGGGGCTTGGGACACCAGAATATCGGTGTGGCTGCTCTCTTGTAGTTGGCCAGACGGTGGTTGACACGGTTGATGTGTGGGACCAGGTTGTCTCTCCAGGGCGGGAGCCGGGACAAATCCACCTTGAATCTGGTGGTAAGCGTCTCATCCTCTCCAATAATTTTTTTCAGCATGATGCTGCGCACGTTGTTCACAGATTTTTCGCGGGCCTGGCCATACATTACACATGTAAATACCTCGATGTCCTCCACCACATCTTCTCCACAGGAGAAGACGTTACGAGTACCTTTAGAGGCAAAGGGAAGGTTGGGCCTCTGAAAAAGCTGCAGAGTAATCCAAAGTACCATGCAGCCTTCAAGTGAGTATTTTTAGTCAGATATCCTGTAGCATGTAATGGCAATTAATGCTTAACATAGGTATTGATACATTGTGACAATACATATAGAGTTTGCAATACTATAATTATTTATGTCCTCAGAAAACTTGGTGATCAGTGGTCTGTAGAGCCAGATGTGGTGGGGGACATTGAGGCATTTACATGTGTAATGTATGGCCAGGCCCACAAAAAATCTGTGAACAACGTGCACAGCATCATGCTGAAAAAAATTTTTGGAGAGGATGAGACTGTTGTGTATAAAAAAGGACGCTGGACGAGAGATTTATGCAAGCAAATCTCTTTACTTTTCGGACAAACCGGAACCAAACATTTCAGACCAAAACAGCCAAAACAGCTGCAACCTAAACATGCAGTGAGGTGTTACCAAACGAACACAGATTAATTCGTCCTGAGCGGACATAACATTTTTCCCTCTCTGGGGGGTTCAACTATGAAAAGTAGACACAAAGTCCTTCAGGTAATCGGCCCGTGCCCTGGCGCGCACTGGCCGTGGAGAACACACAGCTGAAGGTGAGGCGAACAGTGGTAGGGAGGCTGGGGAAAGGGGCAGCGACAATGATGATGGGGGCACTGGGTGTGACAACGAGGGAGTATCTTCAGGCTGTGCGGCTGCTTGTGGTATAGAATCCTCCTGCTCCGCTCTGGGTGGCCTTATGTCCCCGCTGTTCTGAGTTAACATTGCAGGAGGTGCTGCAACCTTCTGAAGGCAGCTGGCGTGCCAGCGGGTGCCATCATGTGGCTGATCCCAGTTGGCGGACCACTTGCTGTGGAGTGGACCAAAATGATGCCATCTTGTTTTCCCTGTGCGGTTGGCGAGCTCTCACCCAGTCTGCCACAGCGATATCTGGGATCCTGACCTTCTTTTTCTTGTCAAACCACTGTTTCATCCGCTTCTGACAGCGGGTGACTGAGGCTTTGACTGGTGTGAGTGTGTTCTGGACTGCGGTGGGGTGGAGCCTGTAGGTGTACAGTTAGGTGTAACTCCCAACCCAGCATAAGCGAGGCTGGGGAAACCTCTGTGGTTGAATGCTGGGTAGCACGGTAGTGAAGCAGTGTTAGACGTATGACTTGTTTAAAGGAACAGCCCTGGGCCTGATGTGCTCTGATGCCATTTTTTAGGGATTGATGGAAGCGTTCCCTCCTGCCGTTTGCCTGTGGGTGATACAGGGCTGTACGGATGTGTCGAATCCCCCTGTTCTCCAGGTATGAAGTAAATTCCACAGATACAAACTGTGGACCATTGTCGGTGGTAATGGTCTGTGGAAGGCCTCAGCAGGAGAAGAGCCATACACTACGACCAAGAACCGCTGATAGTGGGGGGCACCTTGGATCTCGCCACATATGTCTAATTGCAGATGCTCCCATGGTTTTGAGAGCCAGGCCAGGGGTTGCAGGGGTGGCGGGGGTCGACGACCAGTCTTTCCACTTACAAGACATGCTGGGCATTCTTTAACAAGGGCCTCAATGTCTTTGTCTATGCCTGGCCAGCACACCAGGTCACGGCATCTCTGTTTAAGTTTCACTATTCCCAGGTGGCCCTCACGTGCCATGGCCAGCACACGGGCGCGAAGGGCCCCTGGAATCACGGTGCAAAACCAACACGCCACACGTCTCATTCCAACAAGAGAGCTCCTGCTTGACCAGAGAAAATGCTAACAGCTCCTCTGGTAATTCCCGTGGCCATCCCTGACGACTGTAGATGCAGAGCTGGAAGATAACTGGATCCTGTTTTGAGGCTGCCTTCAGTTCCTGTAGAGTGACCATGGACTCGAGCAGAGTGTGTAGTGTGAGAATAATCTCACTTTCGATGTGGTTGACGCTGGTAGGCAGGGCCTGGGCAGGAACTGACCGAGAGAGAAGGTCTGCAACGACATTATCCCGGCCCGGGGTAAACTGTACAGTATAGTTGTATTGGCGGAGGCGGTCATACCAACAATGCAGTCTCAGCGGCCTGTGCCCGGTGCCAGTAGAGGAAAGCAGAGCTGTCAAGGCCTGGTGGTCTGTTCTCAGCGTAAACTGGCGGCCATAAAGGTAGAGGTGCCATCTCTCACAAGCCCACATACAAGCGAGTGCCTCCCGCTCCCCAACTGAGTATATTTGGTTCAGAGCTCGGGAGGCGAATGCAACAGACCTCTCCACGCCATTCTGTACTTGTGACAGTACAGCCCCTATCGCCATGGCCGAGGCGTCACAGGTGACCAGGGTGTGACTGGATATGTCAAAATGTGCCAACACTGGAGGTGAGGTAAGTTGAGCTTTAAGAGTTTGCACTGCCTTGGTGCATTCTAACGACCAGAAGCAGCTGGCGCATAATGGCAGCCCCCCCTGTGTCAATGAGTGAAAATCCCAATGCCATGGACAGATCCAGCCCCATTAAATTCACCCCTCGTCAGGCCACATTGAAGACAAAGGAGGGCAAGACCCTAGTGCCATAGCTAACAGTCACTGTGATGGACCTCAACAAGTCAATTTTTGAGTTACCATACCCATGTAGGACAGCAGTGGGCGTGGACAGTGGACAGGAATGAAAGAACTTATGGTATGTACTGGCATTCAGAAGGGAAACACTTGCACCTGTGTCTAGCAGCAGGGGAATACACACTGTGTTGATATTCACTGTACATGACTTGAATTGCATGGGCCCCGATGTTACATGGCGAATTATGGTGGGTGAACCACGGGGAGTGTGTGCATCCGACCTGGAGGGGGCAGAGCGGTGAAAAAGTGATTTTTCCTGCCACAGTTACGGCATATTTTGTCATTAGCTGGACAGTGCCGGGCTCTGGTGGCATGTGTGTTTGATCCACAGTTACCGCAGGAAAACTGCCTTTGTTGCTGACGCGGCCCTTGTTGTCTTGTGAGATGCATGACTGGGTCTGGGGCTGTGTCTGGTACATCCAAACCAGAGCTAGATGGCTGCTGCTGTTGCTGGCATGTGACTGTGCTCTTATGCATACTGCTTGGCTTAATGATGATTCTGCCTGTGTTAATTTAGCTACACATTTCACTGCACTTTCAATTTGAAATGCAATGGCAACAGCCTTAGCTAGTGTTAAGTCGTCTGATTCGAGTAGCAACGTCTCCCTGATTTTAGCCTGTGTAGTGTGCTCAATCAGTTGATCGCGTATCATCTCGTCTGTCAATGCGCCGAATTTACAATGGCTGGCTAAACCTTTTAGGTTGGAGACGTACTGATGGACGGACTCCCCTGGTAGTTGGTGTCGTTGTCTAAACATAAATCGTCTCAATAAAGCACTCTGTGGGGCAGCAAACTGGTCTTTTAAAAGTTTCACTGTCCCTGCATAGTCTGTATTTGTCCCGTTGCCAGTTAACGTCTCCAGTACCCGTTGTCCCTCGACTCCTAAACAGTGCCTCAGCAATGCTGTTTTCCGAACTGCACTCACGTCAGCTAGTCCCGTAGCTTGTAGGTATGTTTCAAAAGACTGATGCCAGCGATTCCACGGTATTGTAGGCTCACCGGGAAGTGCGAGGAAAGGAGGTGGAGGAGGAGGAGAAAATTTAGCCATCCTCGTCGCCAATTGTTGTGTATAAAAAAGGATGCTGGACGAGAGATTTATGCATGCAACTCTCTTTACTTTTCGGACAAACCGGAACCAAACATTTCAGACCAAAACAGCTGCAACCTAAACATGCAGCGAGGCATTACCAAACGAACACAGATTAATTCGTCCTGAGCGGACATAACAGAGAAGCTTACCACCAGATTTAAGGTGGATTTGTCCCGGCTCCCGCCCTGGAGAGACAACCTGGTCCCACACATCAACCGTGTCGACCACCGTCTGGCCAACTACAAGAGAGCAGCCACACCGATATTCTGGTGTCCCAAGCCCCATGATCCTGGCCAAGGCTGGGAAAAGACTGAAGAGGGTACCCTGGAACCAGTGTGGTCTTGTGGACCTATCCTCCCCACTTTACTCACTAATTTGCTGGAGGAAACAGTCAAGGAGATGGATGGAGATGGTGAAAAAGACGAGGAGCAAGAGGTCGATTATGAAGACCTGCTGTATGATGAATAGACATCATTGACCTTGACCTTTTGACCTTTGATTAGAATCACTTTTTTCTATTTCAGTTTATTCTAATGGGGATTTGTTATACCCTATATATACACACATTTGACTATATGAGTGGTTTTCTGTTTTGTTTCAATAAATATAATACCAATATAACGGTTTGAATAGTAACTCCTTATTATAGGAGATGTTCATTTGGACCAACATGTGACAATTTTTCAAGTAGGGATCATCAACATTTGCTTATTAGACATCATAAAGACTATAAAAATACAAAAGTTAGAAAACATATATCAATAGGGTCCATAGGGGAGGAGTTCCAGTGATCCAATGTCACCGATTTTGTACATTTTTTTTGCGTTTATTTGAGGTTTAATGCACCATACATCATCTAATCATGACAATCCTCATATCTATCAATTCCTCATGCAAAGACGAAGAGAAAATGGGGTGGATCGTGTCTGTAGGATGTATTGTTCAGATTCTATGTAGATTTAAAGTTTTCATTTTTCACAGCCGAAAATCAAGCACGGACACAAAAGATGATACAAAAAATCACATATGGGACAATAATTTGCGTGGGGAACATAAAAATTCCTTTACTAGACACCTTACGGATTACAAAAAACTAGGTTAAAAAAATATACCTTTCGGGTGCAGGTGGACCCCCCCTTCCTATAGACACTGGATGCTATTTAGTTATTTAATATGTCAAATGTTTGTAAAGTCAGGTAGCCTTCACCCATGATATGCTCAAGCCTTACCCGATTGAATTATGTTTTTATATTTAATTTTCAGCTGCTGCCATGGTCTTTTAATGCCTGCAGGATTGCTCCACATGAAAATTAAAATTAGGTTGAATAACATAGGCCTACTGTTCTTCCAGTTTCACCTCTGATATTATAACAGTTGGGTAAGTTACTCTAAAATAGTTATCAATGTTATCTTCAACAGTGTAATTAGATTAATGTAATAATTACTATCTTTAGAAAGTTTTGGTCTACTTATTACTAATTACTAAATCCCATATCAACCTCAACCACTTGAACAATACAAGGAGAGACAAGAAACTGCACTTTTAATGCTTTCAAATAAACAATATACAATTGCATGAACTATTCTTGATTTGACCAAAGTGTGTAGAGGGAGAAGGTTACATAAAAAATATACCTTTTAAAAATGTATGTTAAATCCACTATTGTTTTATACAGAATTGTTCTCTATAGTCTATAGACGGGTTTCTTGTATACAAACAATACCGGATGCGCTCGCATCCAGGAGGCAGAAAACCGCTAGCTGTTATGCCGAGTTCTGTAAAAGAACATTATAATTAACGTAGATTTCGCATTGTTTGTAATTTCTTGTTTACTCAATAATAAACTGCAATTTCAGAGTTGGATCTGTTTGTTTGCGTTTCATATTAATATAACATTATGTAAAACGTCCATATGTTTACGAATCAAAATGTATGAACTATCATGTTAGACTAAGTTAGTAATGTAATTAGGGTGACCACCATCAAACAAACCAAATGTGGGACGATTATAAGTTTGTGTGGGACAATGTGGGACATGTTATCAACACCAAAATATAACCTGAAACTGTTATATAATGTTTATCTAATTTAATAAAAACATTTGTATTCTGCCTTTCAGCTGATAAAAATTCTTTGTTCTTTAGTTCCTTTCCTTCCAGAAAACACCATTACATCACTATGTAACATAACATGTCTTTATTTTACATGTCATTTAAATTCAACATCACTGAGCCCAAAGGCAGCAGGCATCATGCGCATATATATATATATATATATATATATATATATATATATATATATATATAATATATATTATTATTATTATTTTTTAAACAGTTCTGACCAACTCCAACTAAAACCCAACAAAATAAACAATGAACAAATAAAATATAAAACATGACATTAGATCATTGACAGTCTTATATATTAAGAATATATTAAACCAAAAACGTTCATATTTTTTAGAAAGGATGTGAATTAAAACAACCACAGGAGGCAACAAGTTGATAAATTATGTTAAATTTAAATTGACCAACTTATCTATTTGTTTTCTGACAGGAAACACATAACGAATACACCGCTCCACATTTTTATTGACAGCCGTCACAACCTACTAGTGACCGTGTTTACTCCTTTCCTTTCAACCATTGGATAGGATTTAAAAAACGGCTGTTGTATTTGTACTTCTGACGAAGCGCTGTTAAATATAGGTGAAAAACTACGCCACAAAAATAATAAATAAAGCTTACTCTCAGCAATGGTGAGATCTTGCCGGATCCCTACGCAATACATGACGATCTTTGGATTGAGGATGACAAGAAGTGGCCAGCAATATGGCCTGATATATAGCCATAATTATCTTATTCAAGCAAGTGTGTATAAGAAATGATTAGAGCGTACAAATCCCTTGATGCATACAACTACGTGCTATGTGGTCATGTGCAGCTCGTCAAATTATGAATAGAAATAATATAACATACAACTTCCTCCTTCTGTCCCACTCTTCCATTTGCCTTGATTTGGAATTACTTGCAACATGTATAATTTAAAAGAGCAGATAAAACAACAGATAGACCTGCATGTAAATAAATTACGCAACAACTCCTTGGTATTTTGACTTAGCGACAACACCACCACCACTATGCTACTAGCCTAAACCCTTTACTCCAGTACGAAGACCGCGGGTCTTTCTGCCTGCTGGATGCGTGCGCAAGCAGTGATGACGTCGCCGAGAAATCCATGTATGCAGTAGCCTATTTAATGTAATTACATCAGATTTTATTTTAAATTACAGAAGAATTAAGAGTTATCCCTTTAATTAAATCACAATATTTAGATTACTTGGTAATTAATTACACCCAACACTGTATATTATACTGTCTATGTGTATAACAGCAGAGCCCGTCTACGGAGAGCCTTGGCACTTCCTATTAGCCCCATTGTATCGACCCCATTGTATCGATCAGTTCCATTAGAATTCCACTGGAGGTGATCGCGGGCGAGTGCAGACTGAATGGGAGTCTATGGGGCTAGACGGCTAAATGTGTCTCTTTCACCCGATTGCCTTTGAAAAATCTCAGATCTTATTGTAAGTTTTGCAAGTTCAACATGGGTTATAGGTCGAAAGTTGAATGAACGAGTACTTATTTCTTTTCGATTTCTTACAGGTTGAGTTGTTGTTGCCCATAACACGCTAGCATTCTGCTAATGACGTCAGCATTCTGACGTCATTGACATTTTAAAAGACTTTTTAAACCAAATAAGTGACTCTAAAAAATCTAACACCCAGCAATGTGTAATTTCTTTGCATCTCCTTTCGAATACAACATTCAAATTACTAGACAAAAAAATTATATCCTGAGAAAAGTGGATTTTGAGGGTTTTTCGCCATAGACCTCCATTCATTCTGCACTCGCCTGCGAGCGCCACCGCATGGACAAAGACGTGTTACTGCAGCCAGTCCAGAAACCGGAAGTAAGCAGAGAGTGCCAATTCTCTTCCTATTAGACATTCTCTGGAGTAGGTCAACTCAGAGTTGATTGAACTAACTCATTTCAGCTGTTCTGTAACCGAAAACTCAGAGTTTCCCATCTCAGGGTAAGTCAACTAAGAGTTCAAGTTTTAACTCAGAGTTGGTTGAACCTCCTTATTGAAACAGGCCCCAGGTGTTTTAACATATTAAAACTTACTCCACCATAATAATATGGTGCAGATGTTTTCATTGACCTCATTCAGTGCTCTCTTTTTTTATTAAATGCTTGAAGAAAAGAAACGAAAAAAGAAACAAAAAACATTACCAACAATTATCATGGTCATAATGTCCTGACTGCTTCTGAACAAAAAGAGCGCGTGACGCGTTGTTTTCCCGTTGACGTATTTGATCTTTTTTGCTTGCCGTAGTAGGAACTGCAACGTATTTCAGGTCCCGCCCAATTTCAATGGTCGTGTCCCAATACATGCAACGATCTCGCGCTGTCGTATTATCGCGTACTTAAATGCTAATGTATAAACACACTGAATAGTCTTTCGCCTGAGTGACGCCTTCGCCATTTTGCTTTAGCCTATTATTTGTATATATAAATCAGTATTAAACAAGGACACTAGTCTGATTCTACAAAGATTTGAGACGAAGCCACGGACGCTGTAAATACGCTCAAATAATTTGGCGGTTAACAGGAAGTTGCTGTGATCCTGAATATAAGTAAATATTTTATTCAGTTTATCTTTTGAGTAGGTCCCACCCAGACCAAGCGTTGTACGATAGCTATGGTGTGAATGGGTTATCATTGATAGCTTGCAAAGTGTTTGTCCAGTTGATCGCGGAGTTACTTGTCCTGAAGCGCTGCTCTATTATGCGAGATGTCTAAACTACAGAAAACAAACGGTAAATATTTATGGTGGTGCCTCCTGTGCCTCGAATTCAGACCGGAGACCGTTACCAAAAACATCAAACATCTGAATTTGGGAATGTAAGTCATGCTATCTCTTTTCCTCGTAATTGAATATCTTTGTCATTAACTCGTAATCGTCTTTTTTTTTTTTTTTTTTTTTTACCATATTAGTTTTTATATGAATGTCATACTTTTTTTGACGTTATATAATTTGTCTTTTATTTACACTGGTCCTAGATGTACATCTTTGTAGTCATTGAATGCAGCCAAAAAATGTACTCATACCATACATGTAACGTATACAAAACTCAGTACACTACCCACACAGGGTGCGTCTCAATAAGCTACCCTTTTTCTGTTGTCAGGGCACTGATCAGGGAGTCGGCCATTTTAAGGGCTGTCTCAATAGCAAAATTCTTTCCGTACATTATCTTTCGCCCACTAAAAATCCCCGCAACGTTTTTTTTTTTTTTTTTTTTTTTTAGAATATACAAACCATTTTTTAATTATAAACATACATCGCTATGTAATTTAAGTTAGCCTACATAATCCAGCTATAATTTATAATCTATTTACGGCTGTAATGTTGCACATATAGGCTATGTAACAATAAAGTATTTTTCATAATGTACTTTAAATAACATAAATTTTATGTTTATGTAACATTTTAATTGTTACATAAACATAACAATTAACATTTTATGTAACATAATTATATATATATATATATATATATATATATATATATTAGGGCTGCACGAGTTGAGGAAAATGTCATTTTGCGATTATTGAGGTCAATATTGCGATTGTGATATAATAAACGAATGGTACCATGAGTCAGCTTGCTTTGCAAGGAAAATGTAGGCTACGTTACACACAGATTACTGATGAAATGCTGAAATGTGTATTTCTCAACTCAAACATACAAACTAGCAACAACAACTAGAAATGCACAGTGATTTCAAATTAAACTAATATTTTTTTACAAAGTTAAATAACAATAACATCTTTGCATTTCTGCAGTCTTGTTATTTTCTTAATAGTACAGCTAAATAGAATAAATAGAACAATAAATACGAACTTATACATTTTCACTGAAAATAAGATATTTTTAACATTTTGTCCAAACAAACAAGAACATTTATCATTGATTTGCATTTAACATTGCAAACCAATGCTAATTGAGAGATGGACAAATAAATGTGTCCCAAAAGCCTGAAATAAATTAAATGAATCCGATAACTCCAAAAAAAAAAAAAAAGAGAAGTGGTTCCCAATCCTGGTCCTGGGGACCCACAGCTCTGCACAGTTTGTATGTCTCCCTCATTTAACACACCTGATTCAGATCATCATCTCGTTAGGAAAGGGCTCTATGAACTGAACTGGGTGTGTCAGATAAAGGAGACATATAAAATGTGCAGAGCTGTGGGTCCCCAGGACCAGGATTGGGAATGGCGGAAAATAATATGAAACGCTGCCCCCCTGCTTAAAGCGGGGCTCAGTAACTTCGGGATTTCTTCGCTGTATTCTCGCTTTTTGCTCGCAGGTTTCTTTCTAGAGCTCCCCCCACAGCTTCGGAATAGATATTTGACAACACTGTTGTAAAAACTCGTAGGCGATTCTCGGACACCAGAGGCTAGTAGATCAACGAAATCAAAGCAGATGGGACATTCTTTAAAACGTCTTCTTCATTCGGGTTCAAACAGCGTGAGGGAGCGCAATAATGACAGCATTTTAGCAGATGTCTTTACATCGCGAGACCTGATATCACGCGAGACTTCCTGACACGGCGGCCGGCGGCCCGCCGGCTCAAAGTTGCAAGTGCGTATTTTCCGCTCACGGGCACCAGGGGGGTGCGAAACGACCACCATTCAACCCAAAATAAGTAATGTAACCATTCCAATGACTCCGAAGCTGTTCAGTTAAGGTAAAAAAGTTACTTAGTTCACCTTTAATGAAAAAATATTTTATTCAAGATGCATTGCTGTGACATCAACATGCATTTATCATTCTTCAATCAATCACCATAAGAATGTGTACCTTCACCATGAACCTAAAATTTGGGTTCGATTACATTTTCTTCAACAGTTGTTCTCACGAAATTAATTTCAAACATAAATTTGATAAGAACACGGTGGAAATTATTAGCAACACCCAACGTAACGTTATGTTTAATGTTTTATAAATAAAACCACAAGTATCGTCGGCAGGGTTTTAAATCCCCAATCATTAAGTGTGTTGTGTAGTACACTGACTCAGCTATTTCAGCTGTTATAAGATATACTGTACAATATGCGAGTGATTTACTCGCATTGTAGAGGGTTGCCCTGGTTGCATGATGAATTTTGACTTTAAGCCATGAAACAGGAAGTACTTGAAAGGCTAGGGATGCTCGTGTGAGGGCCTGATCAATGCTGCTTGCTTGCTTTAATTTTATTTTTTACAGGAACATGTTTGATAAGCCGAACAAAGAGGCATTCTACATTGTCATACACTTTTTATTTGATAAACTGAATCCCACTCGTGCCCAAGACGTCTTCAGGTAACACTAGCTATACAGTAGCTAGTACTTTTTTAATTTTACAATCCTCTTCTGTTGTGATTTGAATTGCTGATTCAAAAATGTTATTGTTTGTATAGACATTGCTGGCCAATTTGGGATCATAAAGGTGATGCTGAGTTTCGCAAGGTGGCTTTTGCATGGCTCCAAGAGATAGCGGTATGTGCAATTTTGTGTTTAACACAAAACTTTAATATTGTGCATTTTGTGTTCCTAGAGAATGTTTAGGGGCAAAAACGTTGAGTAAAATGTGTTAAGTTTAATATTAATGTATTTTACTAAATACTTTAATTGTACTCTTTATGCACCTTTACTGGTTTGTAATGTTATTTATTTTATTTAATATTTAGAACGAGGAAGGTAACGCTTTTCCTAAGGTAGCTGCATCACATTTGCTCTCTGCTTTTGGACCAAGATTTATCAACTTGATGCTCCACTTATCTAAATATGTCATGCTGAAAACACTGAAGACACTGACCACAGGTATGCCATTATTATTAGGGCCTAAGCACTGAAAGTGTTCAGGGCCCTATTGTTTTCCTAAAGATCTGTGAAGCAATTTCCACAAAAACCAGGGTCCCTGTGGATCCTTAAAAAGCCCTTAATTCAGTTTTATCAAATTTAAGGCCATAAAAAGTCTTAAATGTTTTAAATGGTGTAAGAAAAGTCTCTAGTATTTTAATGTCAAGAGGTAGGCTATTCAAGGAATTGTAATTATGGATTAATGTGATTCAATTAAATGTGAGCGCTGCACGTTTCAACAGGCTTGTGGTTTCAGAGCAGTTCACAGTCAATGAATAGTCAATAATATAAATTACTGTGTTTTCGTAATTGTTTGAAGCCGAAATTAAAAATAAATTGCGGTTAATTGCATATCCCTATGATATCCCTATGATCTACTGTTAATGTATTATGTCAATGTTTATTTATGGTGATTATAGCATATCTGCAAACTCGTCACCTTTCATCAAAATTCGTCATTCTGACATGGAAAAAGGCCATTTACGTGATTCATGCAGTTTCGAAGAGTCTGTGAATATGTTTGCAGATATTTAGGAAATATGCTAAGTTCACATACTTGTTTCTCTGAAAAACAATGCTAAAGCCAGTTATTCTACTTTGAAATGTGCGTTCCATGTCGGAATGTCTGTTTTTGTTTTGATCTGTGTATTATCCTGCAGACTGCCAATTTACTTAATAGTATTTTGTCATTTGCCAGTGTATTGTAGCCACAAAAACCAGCAAACAAACTAGGTCAGAGATTGTAGATTATACCTGACCTAAAAAGCCTCAGCATTCATCTGAATAGCTCTATGTTCAGAGGCATGTTAAAATGCAGATAAATCCACTCATCAACTTAGAGTAAGGCTCGTTGCCTTCGATTGTCAATTGCGCTAGTTCCTGTTGTGTGTCGTCTACTGGCAACCGGCATGAGTGTCGAGTCTGAGGAGAGGGCAGGAGAAACAACCCTCTCCAATTTTTGAATTTGGATTTCAGTACCAATTTCAACCACTTGCTGTCAATAATACGGCACCTCTAATATTAACATAAACATAAATGTCATTTGAGGTGAAACAATGCTTATGAGCGGTTTGTCTACTTGAAGGTGCTCGCCCAAGCAGAGAAATTGATAATCAATCAAATAATAATCAAATTAACAATCTAATCAAATTATCAAAAATTAAACCATAACTATATATTTTTATGTTTTTCCTCAAACAAAACTATTTGTGAAAATCCACGAAAAATATAGTCTCTTATATTTTACACAAAGTAGGTTATAGGCTACATTATTTGGCAACATGGGTTAAAAACGCAGCTAATGTTAACATTACAAAGGATCGGACAACAAATTTCATCATTCAAATAAGGTAGGAGGATGGGCATACTTTTAAATCTACGCCTGCCCTGGTGTTTCTTATTTGTCGTCTCTTATTTTGGTCTGTGTCATACCTAGTTGAAAAAGTTCCCACTCGCCACTGGTGTTTAGGGCTGCAGGCTGTGCAGACATCTCTGCTTTTTACATTCAGGTCCAGTTGGGTTTGAAAAAAAAAATCCATTATTTTCTATTATCCAGGGATCAAATTATCATGTTCAGGGTATGTTTTCAAATTGATATAATTGTGTTCTACATTTGTCACATCAACAATTAGATGACCAGTGGGTCCCTGAGGCTGCAGCTATACCAGCGAGTTCAAAGGAGCTGGAGATGAAAAGATTTCAGCTGGTGAAGAGACAATTCCAGAGAGTGACCGTAGAGCAGGACTGTCTTATACAAGACTATCAGAAAAGAGCTAAGTGAGTGGCCACATTCCTCCATTCAGTGGTTGGAGCCACTGCACATCAGTTGAATCGGTTACATTACTGGAAGTCTTATTTTGTTAGATAATGCATCTTATATTTAGACAATTTACTTACTATTAGTTGCCTTTCATAGGTTCACTCAACGCTGCATAAGCTGATACTATGGAAACGCCTCCAAGTTCGCCAATTCATTGGCTGATGGCACTGACGGTGCCTCTTATTATGTCATAGCCATCTTATAAGGACGTGCCCATTACATAAATCCTCAGATTTCTTATTCATTAGGAAGGGATTTATGTCTCTCTGTCAGGGTTTTTCTGTGACGTGGTCAATCCTGTCATTGAGAAGTTTTGTATGGTCAAGCAGCCTGGGCTGTGCAATTAATCGAAATAAAACCGTCAGTAACTCATTATTTGCCGGTGTTTGCAGCGTCTCAGAGTGGGTCAGTTTTCAATAAATGCTGCTCCAGACAAACTCTATCTCTGCATATGCTCTGAGTTTTGGTCGCTTTAACTTGCATTTGGGAATGCAACATGCGGCAACCATCTTTCCATACTTGCCAACAAAATCAACAAAAGACAAGCTTTAAGGGCTCCCTCAAACTAAAAGTTAGATGGTTTAACGTTCAAATGTTTGATTGTTTCATTACAACATTATTACATTGTTACATTACAACTATAAAATTACAATACTAATATTTATGGCTGTCTTAATTTCTTCATTTTCAAAAATTAAGAAATTAAGACAGCCATAACTATTAGTATTGTAATTTTATGTAAAATTTAATGTAAAATAAAATGATTGATATTATAAAACTTTTCCTTCTCAATTTTATAGTGAAATTACAATAGTAGTACTTACTTTGTTTTTAGTCATTTCAATAATACTAATAATAATGAGGCGTATTAATGATGCTGAAAATTCAAATGCATTTTAAAATATATTAGAAAATAAATGTTATTTTAATTTATACAAATATTTCACAACATTACTGTTTTTGCTGTATTTTGGATCAAATAAATGCAGCCTTGGTGAGCAGAAGAGACTTCTTTTAAAAACAAAAAATCTTACCGTGCTGTGGCTTACTAAATGGCAGCCACTCGTAGCATGGCACTGTGGTATAAAGCATTGTTTACCAACCCTGTTCCTGGGCTGTGTTTAAATCCGCTTTTAGACATATGCTTTCAAACTTCTCTAAGCACTTCCCCTTGGGGGATTCCCCACTGCCATTTTGAAGCCTGTTCAACTTCGTTAAGTGGATGAGGGAAGTTTAGTTGGACAGACCCTCGAACCCTTGATTTTGACCAAGGGAGCGAAACTTCAGGCAGAATTTAATAATTTAATGCCACATTTAATGCTTAAGCTTACTGTTTTTTTTTTTTTTACACAGTTATAGTTTATATTGCTATTTTCATTTGTGTATTTTTTAATATTTAATATTAAAACTTTTAATAATAAATTAGCTCCATATTGGATTCCAATTGATCAAGGGCTTAGGGTGTTCCATTTAAATGCATTGCAAGGATAGTAAGCACTCGTTGCGTGTACACAATGACATCGAATGGACGAATGGATATTCGCGTGAACAAGACAGAGGGAAGTTAGTGAGGAAAGGACTTAATTTTTTTACTTAAACGTAACCCAGGGGTCCATTCTTCATACGTGGATTACTCAATTAGCTGGATTTCATTGTTGACGATTTGACATGATCCAGGATTGTTAGATTCTTCAAAGCTCACCCTGGAGTTGCTGTCATAGCAACAGGTCCGTAACTCAAACCTTCTCGGTAGCAGGCTTATTTCATGTAAACAGGATTAGATTGCATCTGTTTAAGCGAAGGTGATCCTTAAAGTCTGTCCCAGCCACAGCTACTTTCTTGCAAGACTACCTTATTGAACCAGGAACAATTATAATTTAAAATGATAATGATTTAAAAAATAAAATTGCAAATAATATTATAATGTTGTATAGTCTATCATGATATAGACACAGCCAGTTTTACTTATTGAGAAATGTATTCGAATGGGAATAATTACCTAATAATTTTATTGGAGTCTTACACACAGTAGGTCTAAGTTGGTCTAAGCCGTGCATTAATTTGAAGCTATTATGGGAAAAATGGAAATAATTGGCAATCATGTAACAAACAGTACATTTCATTTATCTATTATAACTTTTTTGTCGTATTGGTGGCTTGGCTGTTTCCTTATAAAGGTCCAGAAATTCTAGTTTTTTGTCAGGTGTGTGATGTTCTTTTTTAATGTCATTACGTTGCTGTCTTCCCGCCAGCCAATCGCTGCATTGCTGATTGTGGTTTCAAGTAGCGTTATATCTGCCCTTTCCAATGAATACAAGACCGTGCAGTAATCTCAGACAACTTAATCCAGATATTTTAATCAAATCCGCAAATTTGTTTGAAGAACCAAATTAGCTAGAGATCATCTCAGATGTTTTAAGAGAGGTACAAAGAACAGACCCCTGCCCTGGGCTTTCAGTTTTTGCATAAATTTCATACTCTCTTGAGTAGGTACTTATTTTGAATAATTACTTCACAACCGCTAAAAAAGTATGTTCTATATAGTATGAATTAGGGATGCAAATTATCAATTAATTCATTAATCATTAGTTGATTGACCTTACCGATCGATTAACGATTAACTGATAAGCGGCTATTTTCCTGAGAATGTAAATTTCTCACGGTATCAATAGTGTCTTTAACATAAAAAGCAAAATATTGCTTATATACTGAATAAAAATGCATGTTATATTGCTCAATTGATGTTTTATTGTAACAGTTGGAATACGGTACACATAATGGCATTTATGTAGTTTAACAAAATAAATTATACACAGAAAATTAAAATACATAAAAAATAATTGTGCACTGGCTCACCTGTTGCATGTGAAACATTAAGCAACATAAAATAAATTTTAAATAAAAATCTAAATGGGTAGGCTTAGCCAACACTATATTAAGCCTGGCAACTAAACCCAATGAATTCACAACGATTTAATAAAACATTGTTCTCATGTTATGTAATATGACAGTCCTAATTTGCTAGCGCGTTATTTAACTCAAAGAAATGCATCCTATATGAGATTAATCAGCTATATACAAAATAAACATAATATTACAAATGATATCTGCACAAAATAAAGCGAATTCACAAGTGAACTTGAACTAAGTTACGTGCCATTCAGAATGACTCATGTTGTGGACGCGCTATTTCTGGAGCAACGCGACTATGGCAACTAAACCCAAATAATTCACAATATTTTATTACAATATTGTTCTCTTTATAATGTTATGTAATATGACAGTCCAATAGTCATTATTAAGCCCCGTTCACACCGCCAGCGACACGCAGCGACAAAGCGTCATGATCCCATTCATTTCAATGGAACGCTGGCGACTTCCGGCGACACGAGCGACAGTGACCATTGGCGGACAGAATGTGGGCGTGTCAAGCGACTCGAGACGCGCAACAAAAGTTCAGAAATTTCAACTTTATGCAAATGAGAAGCGATTTTCGCAAGCGACAACCAATAGGAAAGAAGACTTTCAGTGGAGCTCAGCTCACGTCACCGTCTCGAGTGCAGGCAAGACAGAAGAGCTCGAGGGCGATTTCACTGTTTTATATGATTTGACTGTAACCACATACATGGATATAATAAAATGATGCATGGAAAAGAAACTGTTGACAGTCTCAGTGAGTTTAATTCACACATTTAGTTCAAGTGTTGTAATTTTATGATGCAAGTTTAAGTTTAGCACTGCTGCAGTTCATTTTACAGTTTCCCCTGCATTATGTTGACTATTATGGACAAGAAAATTGATTATTTGTCAAATTCGAATGACGTTTTAGTAATTTAAGACGTATGAGTTAATCTAGGGTGACCATATTTTAGTTTTCAGAAAACAGGACGGGGGCGTGGTTGATGGGCGGGGCGTGGTTTGAGGAGGTGTGGTTAAGGGGTGGGGGTGTGGCTGGGGTGAATGCATCAAAAAATACTTGAAAAAACATTCACAACCTTGTTGTGACATAGGCCACAACCTATGTTATTGTACTTTAATACATAAAGGAATACATCCTTTCCATTCAATGTTTGGCCCGCAAAAATAGAATACTATTAAAAAAAAAGTTTAACTTTTAACACCTTTTACATGATGACACTATTTCTTTTCATTGCCATAAGCATAGGTTAAAAATCTACTGCTAAAATAAAAAAAATCTACTACACTATTTAAGTAAAAAATAAAAATAAAAAAAAGTCAATCCTCCTGTTGTTCTCTTGTAGCCTATACTTTCTTTATGTGGGCTTCTAGGTCGCTAGCACCTGTATTTGACACTGACACGTGCGTGCCAGCTTTGCTGTTCATGCATTCTGCTTTACATGGATCCCGACCGAAATGAAAACGCAGGAATTTTCTCTGTAAATCATCTGTGAATTTACATTTGGGCTTTTTTTACGCTGTTAGCTACTTACATCTTACCTCGCACTTGACCGCAAACTGAAGCGTCGAGTCACGCTGCTAAAATTCTGTGAACGTAAAGTCCGCCTACTTTGATTTGATTGGTCAATGTCAGAATATTTGAAATGACAAGCAGTGACAGACCAATGAGGCTGAGATGAACACACACACACACACACACCTCTGTTTTCTGACGTGCTCTCTGCTTGCCGCTGTGGAATCGGATTGAGGAACGCACTGATTATAACAAGACGGGGCGAAGCCGAAGCCGGTTTCATATGTTTTGTGTGCAAAGGCAAGCGTATATTTAAAGTACACGCTTAATGGCCCAATGAAAAATAATGAAAACCAGGACATTTTCATCACTTTATAAAAAACAGACAGGACGGCCAGGACTGGATGTGAAAACAGGACATGTCCTGGGAAAACAGGACGGTTGGTCACCCTAAGTTAATCTGTTGATTGATCGATCGTTAATCCAGTAGGCTAAATGATTTAATCCACTGAACACTGCTGTGGTAATATAAAAACACTCTCCCAACAGCATACTGTTTCTTTTGAGCCTAATTCCTAGTCAAATTAAAATGATATAGTTGTATATATCACTTGTGATGGTATTTTGTATAGATATGGTGAGACGTGCAGTCTACCAATAACATTAGAGCGACAGCACTATGAACGCCCACAAGCGACTTCACTAGCGACATACAGCGACAAAGTCGCTGGCGGTGTGAACGGGGCTAAAGTCGTGCATTGCCGTTTGAGCTGCGCGCGCTGAAACTGAAGAGGATCACCGTAAGCTTTACTACATTAATTCTTAACCAAATGCATCCTATGCGATAAATCAGAGAGTTGTTCCATAAAAGACTCTTAGAAAAGTGGGGATTAAACTCCAAAACCGGACTTGAATGAGCCTAACAAATAAGTTGGGGCTAAAGTGGTTCCATAAAAGGTAATTGAAGTTCATGCAATCTCACTAATTTGATCCAGGTTTATCTAGTCTAGATAATTGCGTGTGCACGCGTTTCTTAATCAGCCCTAGAGGTTGATCGTGGATCAAATCGATCCACCATCAAACAGCGTATATTTTGTGCTGTTTTATGCGTTTGTGACATGTTGGTTTTTTTTTTTCTCAGTGCAAAACTTACATTTTACAGTTATATTCTGCATCTGTAAATGTTAGAAAGTCATGCAAATGTATCCATTTTGCTGCTAATCTTCATATTGAACGAGCGCTGCTGCGCGCATGCGCGGCAAATAGGAGCGCAATAATTCTGACTAAAATATACATTTTGCTTGGAAAATTAATATGCGATATTTTATAACACTAGAAATATCTTCTAATTATAATAATTTATCTTTAGGATGTTGGATAAGTTGCAGTGAACTTCTAGCGAACAGAAGTACTTCAGTGAACAGAAGTAGCCTAATTAGGGAAGATTTTTTTTAAGAAACTAAATATATAAAGATACAAAATATAGTTTTGGGTATAGGACCTATGCTACTTAATAAAGATGATGTATACTTATTTAGAATGCTGAGAATTACAGCTTTTAATGCAATAATTTTTTGGAGAAAGCAAGAATCCCCAGTTTTAAATGAGTAGATTTAATTTCTAAAGTACATTATGGAGAGGATAACATGAAATTAAGAGCAAATGTATACATTTTGAAAAGATATGTGCAACTCTAAAATCAAAGAATATTCCATAAAATAAAGGAATATATATTAGCCTACATTAACTACATTTTTATATAACCCTCCCTCCCTTTTATTTCTAGTTATTTGTTATTTTATTTATTGACTTATTTAATATTGAATATTTGATATTCAAATAATATTACTTGAATAACTATTAGGAATTATGTGTCATTATAAGAGTTTGATATAAATATGTGAATGTTAAATTTTTCTTAATATTTATTTATTGTTTTTTGTCTTTTCCCCCTTAAATCATATGTAAATGTGTCTAACTACGTACTTTTTGGTTATTGTTCTAATCATGTGTTTTTTAGGCTGTGTTGGTGGGTATTATCAGAAAATAAAAAAAGTAGAAGGAAAAATAAAGAATATTTATTGGGGGAAAATATGATGTCTTTAAAGGAACTGTCAATTTGTATAATTGTGTTAAATGTGTTTGAATTGAAAGACATAATAAAGTACATAATAAATTATATATATATATATATATATATATATATATGTGCTAAAATATTTGTTATTTGGACATTAGATGTGCCTTATTTAGAATTTTAAACCTACAAATGTATTTTTATGATAGCAATAACTGTAAAGGGACTATTGTAATGGGGTAAATCAAAGGTAGGCTAATATACTGTCAATTACTAAGCTCAGATTCATCTTACCAGTTAAAATTTATACTGTGCTTTTGTAATTATTTATTTTTAATTTTGTGATTTTAACTTCTGCTTTACAAAGCTTTTTTTTTAGATTGTGTTCTAATGTTCTTCTAATCATAAACATGTACTACAGCTGCCAAACAAAACCAGAGAGAAATGTATTCATAAATCTTTAAAACAATCTAATTAAATCTTGGGCACAAAACATTCAGCCAGGGAAAAAAGAAAATGTGTGTATGTCTATATTGTCTAATTTATCATTGTAGCCTTAAGTTGGTTTTCTGTATACTGTGTATTTATTTTTGGACTAATATTGTTTAATAAAATCCAATAATGGCATGAGAGAGTGTCAGTGTTAATATCATTGTGTTCCTATTGGTCAGTGTTAGAGGATCTGTGTAACAGCTGAGGCTTAGCCTGACAGTTAGCCTGCCCTGGACCAGGCTAGTTTCCCAGCATAAGTTGCCAGGGTAACTGAGTTTGAACTATTTTAAGTTTGCTTTATGAAACAGAATCCACCGACAATAAGTCTGACTAACCAAAATAAGCCTGGCTTGTATTCTAATCTTGTTTTATGGAACAACCCTCTGATATAGATACGTTAGGCCTACACAAAATAAACACAACATTACAACTTACATTTGCACAAAACAAAAGGCTGCGAATGCACACACAAACTAATAGTCATGATGGTGTAAAATGGTCCCAAACATAACTCTGGCGACGTGCTCGCTATACATGTTTTGCGATTGAGCAGCACGCACGCGCATGAACCTGCTTAATCGATGATCAATAAGTTTTATCGATTAAATGTATTATCGACAATTAATCGATCGTCGATTAATCGTTAAAGCTGCCGTCGGCAAAATTTTTTTGATCATATTCAGTGAAATCGACACTATAATCCGACAGAACAACATAAATAAGGTGGTTTTAGAAAAAAAAACGAGCTTCTAACTTTTGCAAAAATCCACCGCTCCCGGATCATCGGATCCAATCAGCGCAGGGGGGTGTGAGATCTGACTGTCAATCACAGGTCGTGCACACGCCACAAATCCCCCTGTGATGCGCACGTTACAATATCACATGCACACGACACGCCTGAAGTTCGCCTGAAGATTGCATGAAGCGTGATGGCGGAGAGAAAATCTACTAACAAGCTTCCAATTCCTCGGTTATTGCTATCTATGGATAGATTAGCCAGGGCAGCCTACCTCCGAGTCCATGGTGTTGATCGATGCTGAAGAGACGGACGTGTTCACAGAAAATCAGGTACACACGCTCTGACGAGCACCACCTCGATGGGAGGGTGCTCGCTGGTAGTGGGGGAGGGGCACGAGTGTTGTAAACATTCAAAATTTTGGCTAAGTCGACCCAATCTGCCAGACTTGCCGACTGCAGCTTTAACATCCCTAGTATGAATGTATTCTGGACGTACTACATTCGCCATGTTGTCATTATCATAAGACCTACCAGCGTCAGTTACATAATTGCTTCACTGCCATTCATAAATCCTCTCCTGTGGCCTCATGGGATTGTAAAGTGTCCATCGTATGCATACTTCCGAATCTCGCCGGAAGAAGTTGGTCATTGGGTACTTTTTTGCCTACTCTTTTATGAGTACTTCTGAATTTGGAGGACATACTACTTTTGTCACATACTGTTTTTCACCTACTATATAGTAGGAAAGTATGTGATTTCAGATGCTGCTCTGGAGTCAAACCAACACAACACATTTTCAAACTCTTCCTAATCAAACACACCTGATTCAATTAATCAGTCGTTAGTAGAGACTCCAAAACCATAAATATATGGGTAAGATAAGGCTTGCCATGTGGTGTCTCGTTTCCTATACATAGCTTTCCATACTTGTCCTTTTCTGCTGCTTCCTTCATCAAAATCTGATGATTGATTCCATGGGTATGTCCTTATATGATGTCGATGACACAACATTTCTTTACGGGCTTCAGACAATCGTCACAGCTGAGGCAGTTCTCATATCGTCACAGCTGAGGCAGTTCTCATAGCGTCAGCTACTGTCGCAGGGTCTCATTCCCTACTCAGGAAACCAGGGTTATATGCGTAACCAAGATGTGTTTTTTTTTTTTTTTTTTTTTTTTTTTTTTTCTCAGAGGTTTGGAAAAGTCTTTGAGGGACCTTGATGCAGAGGATGCCAAATATGATTATTTGCTTAAGTAAATCTCTAAAATATTTTTTCTACAGCTTTGTTGAAGTAAATTGCACAGATTATTTTCACTTCACTAAAAACAATGTTTCTTGTTTGTAGAAAACATGCCTGTAATGCAGATTTAAAGGAAGACATTATTGCAAAAAATCTAAAGGTTTGCACCACATGTTCACTTTCTTTTTCTAATAAGTAATCTCTTGACTACTGAAATGTCAGTACTAATATTTCTTTTTTTTTTTTTTTTTGTGTAAACTACATTCTCAGGTGCGAGGCCTTTGGAATGAGACAGACAGAGTCTTATCCACCCTTGAAGGAGAACGAAAGGTAATGGAGAGTGTGATCCATGGACAGGTGGACCAGTACATCTTGGGTGGGCAGAACCTGAGTGTGAAGTTGCCTGCAGTTCTTCGTGAAAGCATGGAGCAACTATCCCACCAGGTGAGATCTACAGGCAGAAAAGGAAAACTTTAACTTGTGAAAATGTATGCGTTTTTGTGTTTATGAACACGTGATGCATTTCCTAAAATCTCAGTAGATCAGCATTTCTATTTTGGTGTTGAAAATTCTTACAGTAATTTTTATTTGTGTCCGTAGTCCAGTGTTGGTAGCTTGTATGAGGGAGGGCAGCCTGTCATCGTGCCTTTGTTGGAGCTTCTAAATGAGGGATTACACGTCCTTAGTGAGGAGAGAGCGAAAATTGGAGGCCCGAGTGTACAGCTTCAACACAAAGACCTTCAGGAGAATGCCTTGCTTTTCAGCCGCTCAAAAGAAAACCTTAAGCTTATCAGGTACAATTAAATGTGCTCTTGAACATTAATAATCAAGTTATGTGTCCTTTACACTTGGAGTGTTATTTAAATGACTGACCATATGTCTGGATTAGTTTAAAAGTTGTTTGTTAAACGTTACATTAAAAGACAAAATGAAAAACAAAAACACCTGGTTTCATTTAATTTTGAAAATTGTCACCAGTGAGTTAATCTCTGATTGATCAGTGTCTAATTTGATTCATGTGTTGACAATTTAAATCTGTGGCCATACCCTCTGGGTTCACAGTCACCTGAGTATAATGGTATGTGAAGGAACACAATGAATTTGGGGACCTTTTACTGGTTGTTCAGCTTTTGAACAAATTATAGTGTTTCAGTTTAACACTTGAAGTCAAACGTTTAGAAGGTACAATTTATTACTTTTTTTTTTTTTTTTTTAATTCATTATTTAATCTTTCCAGGCGGAAACTGATTAAAGAGGATGCAACCGAGATCAAGGTCTCTATTAGAAGAATGGAGGAGGACTGGGAGAACAAGTGGGCAGTGTGTTTGAAAAACACACCCCTGACCTCTTTTCTTATAGAGGATCCTGTAAGTGAAGTCATTGCTGCTTTTAAATCTATGCTGTCAGTTTAGCCATTTAGGTTATTTAGGTTCACTGGTCATACAGTTCACTTTGTCTTCTCTGAAACTTTGCTGTGTCCAGATTATACAAAGCAGTATGCATACAGAAGTCACACGTTTAGTTTGGTGCATCATTATCAATGTTCTGACTTTGTTTCAATGAGGATGATCGGCTTTCTGTAACATTTAATAGGCTCTTGACTTTGTCTCTCCAATGGCTCCTCTCTCATTTGAGCCGGCTTCTGAGGCTAGCTTTGAGGCTAGTGTCCTCTCACAATATCCATATAAACTACCTGGTAAGTTAACAGCTTAAATGGGTGCATTATGTGATATCTTTCTTCTGTAGAGATGGTGTAATTATCCTTTTTTTTTTTTTTTTTCTCCCTCACTTTTGAGAACTGCTAGAGCAGCCGTCAAAAAGAAAACCAGAGGTAACAGTGACAGATGTCCATTTTGAGCCAGAAGTCCAACTGGAGCCAGAGCTCAAAACGTACAGCAATATTTGAGTCTTTCTAAATAGTGAATGTTGGGAAAATAACTTTTGTTCAATTTTCATGGAAACAAAGTGTAACTTCCTCCCCAATTTCTCAACAGCACTTCAGTGGCAGCTGAAGATAAGGGGGTCCTGCTGTCTTCTGACAGCAGCTTTTCCAAAAAAATGACAACTTTTGAGACACCACCATGTCAATCTCCCTTGCTTTACCCGGTTAAAATTCAGTCTGTGACCCAGACTGCCAGTCCAATACAGGTAGTTTTGTATTGCTAAGCTCTATGCTTTTTCTGCTTGTATCTCTTCATTTTAGCCCCATGCATGGTGGCACAAATAAACACCCTATCTTAGTTGCTGTATTTGCAGTTAGGGTTAGTACCTTGTAGATTTTGCTCTGGGAAACTGATACATGGGCAGTCCTAAGCAGTGCTCTACTCATCACAAGTTTTCCCTATATCAAACCTGCTCTCTGATGACCGGTGTGAACTGAGAGAAATCGCCACGGACAGATACGGAGCAGACAATCCTCTGCTTGAGTTTATATAAATGTACTGTGTGAAAAGGTTAATTTTACAATCCGTGCTTTCTGGAATAACCCCAGATGTACATGCAAATAATTGAATGTTTGTTTGCATTATACTTGATCTGTGAGCATGTTTGAAAACTGTTGATGCATGTATTTCTGCCTTAGTTTACCCCCTGGAGAGCAGTAAGTTCCACCTTGTTTGTTTTCTTCAACATGACTTGTATCCCCCCTCTCCCCTCTCCCCTCTCTTCTCTCTTGCAGCCTAGCCACAGGAGAAGTCTGCACTCAACAAAGACCTCTGTCCTAAAGAACAAGGCTCAAATTTTAGATTTGGAGTATGACAACTTAGCAAGTCAAGTATGTGATTTGATTATTTTATTTTATTTTATTTTGTTAGTAAGTACATAGAGGTAATTTAATACAATTACTGAGGATATTTAAGTAATTTAACTTCCCTTTAAATTACTGAACTAATATTTAGTCGCAAAACCATTGTTTTTGATAACTGCGTTGCATTGAGCCAACCAATGTCTGGCAACTAGAAACTGGTATTTCAGCCCAGTTTGAATGAAATGCATTCCACAGTTGCTGTGAATTTTGGGGGTTTGCTTCAGAAGCTGCATTCTTAATGTCACTCCACAAGTTTTTAAAGGGGTTGATGTCAGGGGATTGAGCTGGCCACTCCATTACCTCAGTCCTTTTTGTCTGGAACCAAGATGTTGCTTGTCCTCAACTAGACAACGACCTCAAAGCACACGAGTGAGCACTTGTTGCTTGGGGGTTGTTGTCTAGTTGAAAGACCCATTTGAAGGGCATTTCCTCTTCGGCCTAGGGCAACAATCTCTTCAAGTATTTTGATGTATTCAAACTGATCTATCCCTGGTGTACAATAAAATAGGCACAACACTGTAGTATGAAAAACATCCCAATACCAAGATTTTTGCGCAACCATGCTTCTGTCTTCACAGTGTACTGTGGCTTGAATTTAGTAACCGCCTGACGTACTGTAGATGAACACTAGACCCGAAAAGAACGATTTTTCTCTCATCAGTCCACAGAATTACAACATTTTTCTTTGGGACAATTGATGTGTTCCTTGGCAAATTTTAACAGATTCTGTACATGCTTTTTTTTAACAATGGTGCTTTATGGGGGCTTATAGCTTAGCTTCGATCAAACGTCTTCTGACTGTAATGGTACTTACAGGTAATTTTAGATCTTTGGATTTTTTTTTATTTTATTTTTTTACCACAACTGAACAACAGATTAAAATTGCTGTGTTTGCAGTTTAATGCCTTGTAGATTTTGCTCTGGGAAACTGATACATGGACAGTCCTGAGCAGTGCTCTACTCATCACAAGTTTTCCCTATATCAAACCTGCTCTCTGATGACCGGTGCGAACTGAGAGAAATCGCCACGGACAGATATGGAGCAGACAATCCTCTGCTTGAGTTTATGTAAAGTGAAAAGGTTAATTTGCTGTTTGGTTCCCAGTTTGCAGAGGCAGTGATCATGAGTCCAGTCAATGGAAGGAGTGATGTGGACCTTGGACAGTTACTAAATGCCATATCTGACCCTTTTTCAGCTAGGAAACAACTATGCCGCACCCCTGAGAGTCTAAGTACAAGTCTTTTGATTTCTTCTCCATTTTAAGTATTTTAACTTATAAATAGTTAGCTCACTCTTCATTAGAAATATTTTTTAAACTTGTAGCCTAGCTTTGTTTATTTATCTTTTTTAATAAACTCTCCCTAGTTAAGGATGTGAGAAGTTCGTGGAGAAAAGCTGTGGAGGAAGGCATGGCTGAGAAGAAACAAGCGTCTTGGAATCAGCATGACAGTCTTTCTTGGCTCAAAACACCAATGGTTGAGGTGAACAGCCCTGGCACAAGACCAAGTCCACAGCCTTCCCTCTTATTTTCAACTACTCTTGCCCATTGTACTCCCCCTCCTGTCCAGCAGGGGTCACCCCTTCACTCAACTGTGTCATGGGACTCCTCGCAGCTGGAGGCTTTTAACAGCCAAAGCTCAAGTGATGTTATTAAATTCAACATTGCTCAGGAGGAGCTCCCAAATCTTTTTGAGGATGAGGTGTCATTTAACAGTGACTGCTCAGAGGAGATCCACGGTAACAAGGAGCGAGAGGAAGAACTTATACTGCCACCTGTTGAACTGATGACACAAATGTGCTTGGAGCCCTCTTTAGATAAATCACCTTTCAAAGACTTCCCAGTACATTCAAGGAAGAGCCCAGGTTTGAGCCACTGGACTGCTGACGAGAGGCTTTTCTTTCTTGATCTGGACAAGCTTGAGAGTCCTTCCCCTCCTTCTCCTGCAGAGAAATTCACCCTGCCCAGTTTAGTGAATTTGACTCTTGACGAATACTAACATATCTTAATAAACAACTATAATTGTTTACATACTAGTATGATGCAAAATGTGTCTGCTAAATGAAATTAATTTACTGCTTGATGTGCTAATCACAAGGGCTTTGAACCTTTTTAAAGCTACCATCAACTAACTAATTTGTCTGAACCATATTTTTATGACATCAATACTAAACTTTAGTATGTACAAACTAATTGTAAAAGGTAAATATTGGCTAAAAATGTTGGTGTTCATGTTTTGTAATAAAGACTTTTTTTTCAAACCCTCATTTATCTCTGTGGTCCATTTTAAGTTTATTTATTTTCCTTTGACTGATATTAATTTGTGCAACTGTACAATAACAAACTACAAACATTAGTTTACTGAAAATAAATACCCAGCCACCTGTTAATCATGGTGCGCACTACTCTAGATCTGTGGTATTAATGAGTCTATGTAGGGCGGAAGACAGAGAAATGTGTAGCAGCGAGTCATTCATGGGCGGGTTCATCCGCCTAAAGCAGTCAGTCCGAGAAACCCGAGAGCGCACTAAAGTAACAAACACAAACATGGCGTCTACTTGCTGCCGTACAGCCTAGCGTTGTACAGAAACAAAGTTACAAGGAATAAACAACGCGCTCACATTGGGTGGACGTTTTATTCTCGCTCGAGACGGAGTGGACGGGCTGAAAGTTGCAACTTGTCTACATGTCAACGTGTTTTCCTATAGTGCTCTGAACGGCTGGTACGTACTGTTGCGTTTGAAGTTGCTTCATGTAGACAATCGCATTAAGTTGTTGCATATTCTCCGGCTGGTAGTTTCGGAATGACTTGTAATGTGTTATTTTCGCTGTCGTTATTTTTAAGGCTTGTTTATTTTCCTAGCTTCGGTCGACATTTCTTGTTAAAACACAAAAATTATTTTGCTTTTTATTACCTTAAAGTAAGTGTGATCGAGTTGTGTGTGAAGTTGATCTCGTGAAGATGCAACAGTTGGACACCGGAGCTCGTTCACAGGCCTCGTTAGGAGAGAGATACTGGCTGTATCAAAATCTAGTGTATTGTCTACCTAGACAACATGAAATTACACGCACATGATGTCTGAAAGGCAGTTCCCTATTTTTTGAGATAGCTGTGTTGTCTGAAATAAAGCGTGTAGGTGCTGTAGGGAGTGTCAGGTCAGCGTGCAGGTATACAGGTATACACTTACATCCGCCTGTTTTAAGTTACAGATGAATAAGCCTATCTATCTATCTATCTATCTATCTATCTATCTATCTATCTATCTATCTATCTATCTATCTATCTATCTATCTATCTATCTATCGTGTGTGTGTGAAAAACCAATACGAATATGATCTACATTCTGCGTGTCTAAAAAAAAAAATCATAAAATATAGTACAATGTAGGCGGAAAAAATATTTGGGACATTTATGACCCCTTGTTTCACAGACAAGGCTTAAGTCTAGTTTTAGACTAAATGCATGTTTGAACTGTTTTAACTGAAAGCCACTTGCACTGACCTAAGATACACACCTGTAACTTAATGCAGCTACTTTTCTAGGCACGTTTATAAAAACTACTTAAATGCCCTTAATGAACTAAGGCCCATTCCTAGCTTAGTCTAAGCCCTGCCTGTAAAACCAGGCTTAAGTCTCAGTTTTGCCTCAAGGCCTGGTTAAAGTGTACGAACATGGCATTTTTGATTATATTTATCTAGTTTGTATTTGATTTAAAGGAGACATTGTATTGCCATTGAGTCCTCTATAACAGAGATGGAAATTTGTATTTGGTATGTTTACAGATCAAAATTTTAGCGTGTCAGCTCTTTTCATATTTGTACTCTGTGCATATAGGTGGTTGACATGTCAGGCAGTGACACAGTGTGACAAAACTGTTAAACATCAAAACATATAAATTAATTTACAGTTATAAATAGGCCTACATGCTGTGCAGAAATGATAACAACGATAACCAGTTACATCATTGTCCGCTATATACACCATATGTATTTGGTGTATTTATTTTTTTTTTTTATTTTTTTTTAATTAAAGTGTTATTTGCCAACTGACCATATGTTAATTCAAGGATACGAGTTTGTTGTTTTCATACTTTTATTGTGTTTAGAGGGAGATGTTGTATAAGAAGCTTGTGAAGGCCAGATGTCACTCAGTGATTCACATTTAAGTGATTGATCAATAGCTGTAGCGACCTTGACTGTCTGGATTTACCCATTGTCTGTGCAGCGGGCCTCTGTTCATTATACTGAATTAGGATCACTAGGTTGAAGGTTTTGCGTGTGCCTCCATGTTTGTGTGCATGTGTGCTGACCTTGCTGTCCTCAGGAGTGGTTACAGGTAACTGTGAGGCATTGTGGGTATGACATAAGACAGGCCATGTGGCAAGAGGGCAGGGCTGCTCAAATGAAAGGGAAACACAAAACCACACGATAATCCTGTTGCTGTGCTCGCTCTCCCTTTAGCTTGAAAAGGCTTTGAGAAGTGAAATCAATTATGTAACCTGACTGAGTTGTTGCCAAAGGCATTTCGGTCAATAAAAGCATGCTTTTTTGGGTCATGATAGCGATACTAAACGATGCTTGACACAGAAGAAATGTTTGAATTAACAAAGCCTTTTTTTGTATTGTGACATTGTTGTCATGGCACTTAAGGACAATTCCCACTAAATTATCTGTACTGTAATGCAGATTTACAATTTACAATTAAAATGGTCCTGTCCTGACATACTTACAGTGAGTATACAAATGGCAAAGTTAAAATTGCAGCTTTTTGACACATAAAAAAATCAATCCAAGTCAAGTCACCTTTATTTATACAGCGCTTTTACAATACAGATTGTTTCAAAGCAGCTTTACAATGATAACAGGAAAATAATGCAACAAAGTTTGTGTCTAGAAAAAAAATGTGTCATAGTCTAGCTTAAGTAAGTTCAGTGATGGTTAATTTTTGTTGTAAAAAAAGTTATTAATTTAGTTCATTCATATATACAGCCGTTCTGTTTTGCAAGACACTCCCCTTTCTTTTAATTTTTTTTTTTATTGGACCGTCACATCTTTAATTCAAATAGACAATTTTTATGTAGCTCACTTAAAGGGTTAGTTCACCCAATAATGAAAATTCTGTCAGTAATTACTCACCCTCATGTTGTTCCAACCCCGTAAGACTTTCGACTTCGGAACACAAATTAAGATATTTTTGATGAAATCTGAGAGCTGACTCACTCCTTCATAGGCTGCTTGGTAATTGCATCTGCCGGCCCAGAAAAGTTGGTAAAGACATCGTTAAAATAGTCCAAGTGACTACAGTGGCTCAACCTTAAGTTTATCAAGCGATGAGAATACTTTTTGTGTGCAAAAAAAAAAAAAAAAATAACGACTTTATTCAATTATTCATTTTCTTCTGTGTGGGCCTCTGACGTGAGTTCACGAGAGCGCCACGACGCATGCGCGAGAACTGAGAAGATGACGCTCACGATCATTTGATGGGAAAGTGTGAAAGGTAAGCCATTCGTTTTGCGGCATTGGTAAGGCACTTTTACGTTTTCTCGTTGTTTTCTCATGATTCGGACATCCAGGAAATGCACACATTAGAACCATTTTCAGAAAATGAATAGTTGAATAAAGTCGTTATTTTAGTTTTTTTTGCGCACAAAAAAAATTCTCGTCGCTTGATAAACTTAAGGTTGAGCTACTGTTGTCACTTGGACTATTTTAACAATGTCTTTACTAACTTTTCTGGGCCGGCAGATGCAATTACCAAGCAGCCTATGAAGGAGTGAGTCAGCTCTCAGATTTCATCAAAAATATCTTAATTTGTGTTCCGAAGATGAATGAAAGTCTTACGGGTTTGGATCAACATGAGGGTGAGTAATTACTGACAGAATTTTCATTTTTGGGTGAACTAACCCTTTAAGGACTTGTTTAGTGAGATTTTACCAGAAAAGGTTTTAGAAATATAAAATGTTCATGTTAATCTATATAATGTCTCTTATGAAGATAGCGTCAGATGCTGGCATTGCATTAAAGGAGAACTCCGGTCAATTTTAACATTGAGCTCATTTTTTTGTAAATTTGGAGTGCTGTCAATACAGAGAACAACGACAAAAATCGGTGTTGCCTACACAGTGTTATCCTCTTTTTAAAATTTGCACCCTGTTGACTTGAATGGGGCAAGTTTTAAACCTGCTTTTAGCCTCTTAACATCCTTGAGGATTCACTCACAGCTAATGTGAGTGAATCCTTCAGAGTGATCACGGGTGAATCTGACTGCAGTAGATGTGAAAGATATTAATAAAAATGATGTTATTTCAGCCAGCGCACATACCTGTATTTTCTTCCTGTTTTCGGTCGAAGTCCATAGTAATCGATTATCGAGTTCACGCACGTGATCATAGGTAACTAAACTTATGCCTGTGAACTCGACAAGTCAACAAAGGATGGGCTTCAAAGGAAGTACAGCATTTTGGAATGGCCCAGTCAGAGCCGACTCCTAGACCTAAATCCGAAAAAAAAAAGTGGAATTACTTGGATAGGGCTGCAGTATGCTAAATTTGGAGTTCCTTTGCAAGAAAGAGTGGGAAAAAATTGACAAATCAAGATAAGTTGATGTACTCCCCATTCAAAAAGACTGGCTGCTGTATTAAAAGTAAAAGGTTCCAGCCATGTATTAGTTATAAAAATAACTTTATTTGTATTTTTTCCCTTTAAAAGT
>NW_028296385.1:0-89000 GCF_964197995.2 Scardinius erythrophthalmus
TCACCAATTTTCGTGAAGTTCTGAGTTTTCGTTTAGGATTTATAGGCTTTTGAGTGCATTTTGCCACGCCCATTTTCTTTATGACCCAATATACCCATGCGAAAAATGCAAAAGTTCAACTTTTTTTTGATAATTATTGATCTTGAGAGTCCATAGAATTGTCCTAGACTCGTTTGGTTCTGATCGGGCGAAAAACCTAGGACTAGTTCGCAAAAGTAGGTTTTTAACATAATTACGAATATTTAATGAACGGTTTGATTGACAGCAATGGTTCTTGAGGCAAAGTTGTTCAACAAGAGGAGATCTATCAAATGGTATGCATTTTGTGACAATAAGTGTAACACCACGTGATTACAGAGCCATAAAACTCGTTAGCGCCAACTAGTGGCCGATTTCTTTTAAAATTCTTACAGACCTCTAGGGCCATGAGTCGAACATGCCCACCGAGTTTCGTTCCGATAGGCCTCCGTTAACCTTGTCTAATAGGTGCTCAAACTTCATTGGCCGATGGCGGCCATGTTTTTTGAGATACACCAATGTCCTCATAGACATACATGGCACCTTGGACCAAGACACTGCATACCAATTTTCAAGTCAATCGGACTAACGGTCAGGTGGTTATAGCCTGTTTTATGTTTTTTTCATGTTATAGCGCCACCATGTGACCAATCGCCGCGATTTTTTTACCGTGACCTCATATTGACGTCTTACACATGTGTACCAGGTTTGGTTAAAATACCTCTTTTACTTCTGGAGTTATAGCCATTTTAGTAAAATAGGCTCCTCCCACAACGTTAATTTTGCACCCCCTAGCGACCGTGAATCGAAATTTCAACTTTTTTTTGATAATTATTGATATTCAGACTCCAGAGAACAATTCTGCACTGGTTTGGTTCCGATCGGGCAAAAAACCAGGGACTAGTTCGCAAAAGTAGATTTTCGACAAAATTCAAAATGGCGGAAAATCTATCATGGCGGAAATAAAATCGGAGATATACGTTTTGTTCGTCAGGCGTCCAGCTTTCCAATGATATAAGACACTTGAGTCTATGACTTACGGTCTAGGAGTTATGAGCAGTTTCGCGCTTTTGGTTGCTATAGCGCCACCTATGGGCCAATCGGGGTCATAATTTGATAACCTCTCCTCGATTTTTGTACTACCATATGGCAAAGTTTCAAAGCTCTAGCCCTTACGGTTTGGGCTGCACGATGCGTTTTACGGCAGAATAATAATAATAATAATAATAATAAAAATCAGCACAATTACAATAGGGTTTCAGCACTTCGTGCTTGAACCCCTAATAAAAATCAGGACGATTACAATAGGGTTTCAGCACTTCGTGCTTGAACCCCTAATTAAAGCTGCAAGCAGCATTTATCGGGGTTCAAGCAGTTAAGGCCTTTAAGGTATTTAGGCATTTAAGACATTAAGATTTATTTAGAAAGCTTTTAACCACTGAAATAATAGATTGAAAAGTCCATTTACAGCCAATACAGGCAATTTACCATAGGAAATATATGCTTTTAAAGCCTTTTAACAGTTATAGCGCCACCTATTGTCCGATCTCCATAAAATTTGTCATGCTTGTTAATGATGTTATGTCAGATATGCTCACCAATTTTTGTGAAGTTCTGAGTTTTCATTTAGGATTTATAGGCTTTTTAATGTATTTTGCCACGCCCATTTTATAAATTACCCTATTACAGCCACCCAAATGCAAAAGTTCAACTTTTTTTTGATAATTATTGATCTAGAGAGTCCAGAGAATTGTCCTAGACTGGTCTGGTTCCGATCGGGCGAAAATCCTAGGACTAGTTCGCAAAAGTAGGTTTTAAACATATTCATGAATAATTAATGAACAGTTTGATTGACAGCAATGGTTCTTGAGGCAAAGTTGTTCAGGATGAGGAGATCTATCAAATGATATGCATATTGTGTGGATATTTGTAACACCACGTGATTACAGAGCCGTAAAACTCGTTAGCGCCAACTAGTGGCAGATTTCTTTCAAAATTCTTACAGACCTCTAGGGCCATGAGCCGAACATGCCCATTGAGTTTCGTTCCGGTCGACCTCCGTTAACCTTGTCTAATAGGTGCTCAAACTTCATTGGCCGATGGCAGCCATGTTTTTTGAGATACGCCAATGTCCTCATAAATAAACATGGCACCTTGGACCAAGCCACTGCATACCAATTTTCAAGTCAATCGGACTAACGGTCAGGTGGTTATAGCCTGTTTTATGTTTTTTTTCATGTTATAGCGCCACCATGAGGCCAATCGTCGCGATTTTTTTACTGTGACCCCAGATTGAACTCTTACACATGTGTACCAAGTTTGGTGAAGATAACTCATTTACTTCGGGAGTTATAGCCATTTTAGTAAAATAGGCCCCTCCAACAACATACGTTTTGCCGCCCCTTAGCGACCGTGAATCGAAATTTCAACTTTTTTTGATAATTATTGATATTCAGACTCCAGAGAACATTTCTGCACTGGTTTGGTTCCAATCGGGCAAAAAACCAGGGACTAGTTCGCAAAAGTAGGTTTTTGACAAAATTCAAAATGGCGGAAAATCTATCATGGCGGAAATGAAATCGGAGATATACGTTTTGCTCGTCAGGCATCCAGCTTTCCAATGATATAAGACACTTGAGTCTACGACATACGGTCTAGGAGTTATGAGCAGTTTCGCGCTTTTGGTTGTTATAGCGCCACCTATGGGCCAATCGGGGTCATAATCTCTGAAACTTTCCTCGATTTTTGTACTACCATCTGGCAAAGTTTCAAAGTTCCAGCTCTTACGGTTTGGGCTGCACGATGCGTTTTACGGCAGAATAATAATAATAATTAAAGCTGCAAGCAGCATTTATCGGGGTTCAAGCATTTAAGGCCTTTAGGCACATAAGCATTTAAGACATTAAGATTTATTTAGAAAGCTTTTAACCACTGAAATAATAGATGGAAAAGTCCATTTACAGCCAATACAGGCAATTTACCATAGGAAATATGTGTTTTTTAAAGCTTTTTAACAGTTATAGCACCATCTATAGTCCGATCTCCATGAAATTTTGCATGCTTGTTAATGATGTTATGGCACATAAGCTCACCAATTTTCGTGAAGTTCTGAGTTTTTGTTTAGGATTTATAGGCTTTTGAGTGCATTTTGCCACGCCCATTTTCTTTATGACCCAATATACCCATGCGAAAAATGCAAAAGTTCAACTTTTTTTTGATAATTATTGATCTTGAGAGTCCATAGAATTGTCCTAGACTCGTTTGGTTCTGATCGGGCGAAAAACCTAGGACTAGTTCGCAAAAGTAGGTTTTTAACATAATTACAAATATTTAATGAACGGTTTGATTGACAGCAATGGTTCTTGAGGCAAAGTTGTTCAACAAGAGGAGATCTATCAAATGGTATGCATTTTGTGACAATAAGTGTAACACCACGTGATTACAGAGCCATAAAACTCGTTAGCGCCAACTAGTGGCCGATTTCTTTTAAAATTCTTACAGACCTCTAGGGCCATGAGTCGAACATGCCCACCGAGTTTCGTTCCGATAGGCCTCCGTTAACCTTGTCTAATAGGTGCTCAAACTTCATTGGCCGATGGCGGCCATGTTTTTTGAGATACACCAATGTCCTCATAGACATACATGGCACCTTGGACCAAGACACTGCATACCAATTTTCAAGTCAATCGGACTAACGGTCAGGTGGTTATAGCCTGTTTTATGTTTTTTTCATGTTATAGCGCCACCATGTGACCAATCGCCGCGATTTTTTTACCGTGACCTCATATTGACGTCTTACACATGTGTACCAGGTTTGGTTAAAATACCTCTTTTACTTCTGGAGTTATAGCCATTTTAGTAAAATAGGCTCCTCCCACAACGTTAATTTTGCACCCCCTAGCGACCGTGAATCGAAATTTCAACTTTTTTTTGATAATTATTGATATTCAGACTCCAGAGAACAATTCTGCACTGGTTTGGTTCCGATCGGGCAAAAAACCAGGGACTAGTTCGCAAAAGTAGATTTTCGACAAAATTCAAAATGGCGGAAAATCTATCATGGCGGAAATAAAATCGGAGATATACGTTTTGTTCGTCAGGCGTCCAGCTTTCCAATGATATAAGACACTTGAGTCTATGACTTACGGTCTAGGAGTTATGAGCAGTTTCGCGCTTTTGGTTGCTATAGCGCCACCTATGGGCCAATCGGGGTCATAATTTGATAACCTCTCCTCGATTTTTGTACTACCATATGGCAAAGTTTCAAAGCTCTAGCCCTTACGGTTTGGGCTGCACGATGCGTTTTACGGCAGAATAATAATAATAATAATAATAATAAAAATCAGCACAATTACAATAGGGTTTCAGCACTTCGTGCTTGAACCCCTAATAATAATAATTAAAGCTGCAAGCAGCATTTATCGGGGTTCAAGCAGTTAAGGCCTTTAAGGCCTTAAAGCACAAAAGCTTTAAAATCTATTAAGTTTTATTTAGCAAGCATGTAACCACTGACATAATAGATGGAAAAGACCATTTACAGCCAATAAAGGCAATGTAACATAGGAAATACATGGTTTTAAAGCTGTTTAACATTTATAGGATTTCTATACATTTCTGCACTGGTTTGGTTCCGATCGGGCGAAAAACCTAGGACTAGTTAGTAAAAGTACGTTGTTGACAAAATTCAAAATGGTGGAAAATTTATCATGGCGGAAATTAACATTATCTAAATCTCGAAGATCGGATCAGATCGGATCGAATAATGATAATCGATTCAAGATCTTGAGAATCGGAATCGAATCGATTCTTGAAATTTGAATCGAAACCCAGCCCTACACAACACTGTGTAGCATGTAGTGCGCAACTTGACTTGATGTGCTACACCTAGATATAGTATTCGGTAGGGCATAATTAAATCAGAAGCAAGGATCATCTACTGGAGGGAGGAAATGGTGCAACAGGAGAGCAAATAGTTGACAATTTTGTTCTGATTCAAAGAGAAAATTATATTGATAAATTAAAAAGTTCTCTTTGTAGTTTGTTTCAGAAAGATGAGTGACAAATAAGAACAATAGAGAGTTAGTAAATGAAAACAGACATCACCGACTTGTTTCTTTTTAATGATTCAACAGCCTAAAAGCTTCGATTAAATTAGGTGAAGTTCGAAAGTGGAGCTTAAAGTTAAAAATAATTACCACCTAGTTTCATCACATCTATCTTTTTAACGAATCAGTGTTTTTGAACATGTTTGTACATGTACGGTTTAATGACTCAAAGACAATCCGTTGCTGTAACAATGTGATTGTGCACTGAGTGACAGCCTTTCAATGCGCAGAGACGCTGTTTAGTTTTCGCTACATTCGTTACAAAAAATGTCCTTGATTTTTGTGCATGCTATACACATCGTAACACTTATTTATATAGCAACACATAAATATAAAAAACAAAAACAAACAAAAGAAAATTGTAGTTATCCTACCAGTTGATGGTTTCAAATTACAGTTCAAATGGGAAACAGGTCCATGGGCACTGGTTAGCATTTGTGCATGTAATTGCATCCACTAGGCAGGCGATTCACCTTCACAGGATTATTTATGGCACAAAACAGGATACACTTGCCGATCACGTTCACATAGGGAAAAAAAATAGAGAACAAGAAAACGCAGCCTTGGAAAACACAAGGCAAACGTACAATAATTAATTTCTGACTCAACATTTCAGTAACAAATGACATGCACAGCTCAAATGACACATTAATCCAAATTTATTTAACACATCGATTCGACACTCATAAAACAGTCACTGTCACAACTCATGATACAAAGATGTTAGCTACACGCGGTAGCTTTAGCACACGGCTAACTAGTTCAGCTCGCGCTGTGACTGCGGCCTAGTCAACTCAGCTCATATCAAATCATTTCTGAAATAGATATCTGTCATAAGATAACATATGACAAAAAAAAGTCACTCACCAAAACGAGACTGCATCACATATTCAATTAAAGAAGATTGTTCAATAAAGATTATCACACTATAAATCTTTACTCCGATTTCACCTTTTACACCTTTCTCTGACGACAAGTTGATGCATCCAAAGTTTCCAAGTGCACACAATCACAGTTCCCGATAGATTATGATGATCATTTAGTACAAGGAGTTTCTGAAGAAAGTTTCCGTGCTGCTGTCTCATCTGATCTATTCTGTTCTCTCATCATGCTGACAGCAGCAGCGCCTGCGCGAACAGTGGGCGGGCCTTAAGAATATGCCGCTACTGTTGGCTCTCAGGGGTGTCAGTCACTGCAGCACAATCAGTGATTGGACGAATCGCGTGTTTTTGCCCAGTGGTTTTTACCAGTGCATCAAGTAAATAAAAAAAATGGATGTAATTGAAAAAATAAATTTGTCCAGAACAGAGCGACAGGACTGAATTTAAACTGTTATAGAAGAGCTAATATACTGAGAATGAACTGGTGAAGGATTGTCTCTCTGCTTTATTTTATAAGAAATATTTCTGTGTCTAGAGTTCCTAATGCGCTGTACTCTCAACTTTTGTATAATAGTACTAGTCATATTTTTTTACACCAGGCATGAATAAAAGGAATGTTTTTTATTTCCTGTTTCGAAAACCACTGGAAACCAACGGACAGTAATGTATAGAGGAATGAAAATATGGAATCATTTACTATTGATATCACACATTTTTACAAGAAAAATTAGTTTTAAAAAATATTCAAAGGAATATTTAATGGCAAAATATATTAAATTGTTGATTTTGATATTTGGAATGGATGATGGGTTAGTGCGTTTCATTGACTTGACTTTTTATTGTTGTTGATTAAATGTAGTTTTGTATGATTTACTTTTTGGGACCCCAGGAAGAGTAGCCACTGCCTAGAAAGAGGCTAATGGGGATCCAAATAAACAAATAAACTTATAACATTGATGGAAAATACCATTTACAGCCAATACAGGCAATTTACTGAGGAAAGTTTTTTTGACAGTTATAGCACCACATCTTGCCTGATCTCCACCACTTCAAGTGTCCTCAAAGTGTGCCCATGCATGTCTGTCAAATTTGTTGTAAATATCTCATTTTGTTTTGAAGTTTAGACAGTTCTGTTTATGAGAGAATAAAAATGATCCATGGGTGACAATGATTTAAAATTTTTATTTGTTTATTTATTTTTGTCAGTTCCTATCTTAATTGTGACATTTGGGCGTTATTGTTTAGCTATTGATCTATGTTTTCAAATTTCAAGAAATTTGGACTATCGGTTTCGAAGATAATTGCAAGTTTTTTAAGTGCTTAATGACAATGATACACAAACTATAAGGAGAAACCTGGCATATTTGGTATTGTTGGACTCGGGAAGGATTGAGGATTTCAAAGGACTAACGGTTGGGTGCGTTTATAGCCATTTTCATAAATTTTTTTCCATGTTGTAGCGCCACCAAGTGGCCAATCGTCGCGATTTTTTTCAAGTAATCTCAGATTGAGCTCATAAACACGTTTCCCAAGATTAGCGAAAATATCTCTTTCCATTCACGAGTTATAATTGTTTTAGTAAAAGTGGCCCTGGTGCCATCAAACATTTTGATTTCCCTTAGCGACCGTGAATTTAAATTAAGAATTTTTTTGATGATTATTGATAGTCTCTGTCCAGAGAATATTTCTGCATTGGTTTGGTTTCGATCGGGCAAAAAATCTAGGAGTAATTCGCAAAAGTAGTTTTTTCAAAAAACCTCAATTTACTCAAAATTGGCGCCCAAAGGGCAAGCAAATCTGAGGCATGCATCTGGTCGGCCTCAAGCCAAGGATTCCAGCGATATAAGACACTTGAGCCTACGCCTCACGGTTGATGAGTTATGAGCCGTTTCGTACTTTTGCCCGCTGTAGCGCCCCCGTCAGGCCGATCGGGGCGGGCCTTGGTGACGCTGTAGGCGGTGTGAGTACTATCAGCCCCCAAAGTTTCAAGTCTCCACGACTTACGGTTTGGTCTGCCCGATCAGTTTTATGTCTGAATGTTGCATCATGGGAAAATTAACAATTACAATAGGTGTTCAGCACTGAAGTGCTTGAACCCCTAATAAGTGGCTAAAAAAGGGCCACAAAAAGGCCTCTAAAAAAAAAAACTATAGGGTCTAGGCGCTTGCCGTCTGCGCTGCTGCGTTCCAAAAACTTTATCCAGCCTTCTAACATGTGCCTCGGAGAGGAAAAAGAACGTTTGTTGCCCTTTTAGCTCATTTATCATGGAAATGTGGTGCATTTTTTTTTTTACCTTTTAAACTGTGACACCCCCACTGATGGCCCGATCTCCATAAAAGTTTGCACGCTTCTTTAGAATAATATGGCGCATGTGCTCAGCTAATTTGGTGAAGCTCTGCTCTTTTCCCCCCATTTTTCAGTCATTTAAATGTCATTTTGCATAGGGTAATACAGAGGCCTTCTCACCTTTATGACAGTTAAAGCGCCACCAATGGCCCGACGTCCATGAAAGTTTTCAAGCTTCTTCAGGATCACGTGACGCATGCGCATGCCCGATTTTGTGAGCTTGTATGCAAATCAGACAGCAAGATGGCCGCTTTCAGCCATTTCATGTGTTTTTTCCATAGAAATACATCATTTTGACACCATAGCGCCACCAAGTGGCCAGTCGCTGCGCCCTTTTTCACGTGACCACAGAATGAGCTCGTACATGCGTGTGCTGAGTTTGGTGCAAAAATCTCGTTCCGTTCACGAGTTATAGCCAATTAAGCAAAATGGGCTCCTCCCACTTCGAACATTTTGGCGGCCCTTAGGGACCGTGAAGCGAAATTTACACTTTTTTTTGATAATTATTGACAATCAGACTCCAGAGAATCTTGCCGCACTGGTTTGGTTCCGGTCGGGCCAAAAACCTAGGACTAGTTCGCGAAAGTAGGTTTTTGGAAAAACCCCAAATACCCTAAAATTTTCCCAGGGTGACGAGCAAATCCGAGGCATGCATCTGGTCCGCCTCGAGCCAAGGATTCCAGCGATATAAGACACTTGAGCCTACGCCTCACGGTTGATGAGTTATGAGCCGTTTCGTACTTTTGCCCGCTGTAGCGCCCCCGTCAGGCCGATCGGGGCGGGCCTTGGTGACGCTGTAGGCGGTGTGAGTACTATCAGCCCCCAAAGTTTCAAGTCTCCACGACTTACGGTTTGGTCTGCCCGATCAGTTTTATGTCTGAATGTTGCATCATGGGAAAATTAACAATTACAATAGGTGTTCAGCACTGAAGTGCTTGAACCCCTAATAAGTGGCTAAAAAAGGGCCACAAAAAGGCCTCTAAAAAAAAAACTATAGGGTCTAGGCGCTTGCCGTCTGCGCTGCTGCGTTCCAAAAACTTTATCCAGCCTTCTAACATGTGCCTCGGAGAGGAAAAAGAACGTTTGTTGCCCTTTTAGCTCATTTATCATGGAAATGTGGTGCATTTTTTTTTTTACCTTTTAAACTGTGACACCCCCACTGATGGCCCGATCTCCATAAAAGTTTGCACGCTTCTTTAGAATAATATGGCGCATGTGCTCAGCTAATTTGGTGAAGCTCTGCTCTTTTCCCCCCATTTTTCAGTCATTTAAATGTCATTTTGCATAGGGTAATACAGAGGCCTTCTCACCTTTATGACAGTTAAAGCGCCACCAATGGCCCGACGTCCATGAAAGTTTTCAAGCTTCTTCAGGATCACGTGACGCATGCGCATGCCCGATTTTGTGAGCTTGTATGCAAATCAGACAGCAAGATGGCCGCTTTCAGCCATTTCATGTGTTTTTTCCATAGAAATACATCATTTTGACACCCTTTTAACAGTTATAGCGCCACCAAGTGGCCAGTCGCTGCGCCCTTTTTCACGTGACCACAGAATGAGCTCGTACATGCGTGTGCTGAGTTTGGTGCAAAAATCTCGTTCCGTTCACGAGTTATAGCCAATTAAGCAAAATGGGCTCCTCCCACTTCGAACATTTTGGCGGCCCTTAGGGACCGTGAAGCGAAATTTACACTTTTTTTTGATAATTATTGACAATCAGACTCCAGAGAATCTTGCCGCACTGGTTTGGTTCCGGTCGGGCCAAAAACCTAGGACTAGTTCGCGAAAGTAGGTTTTTGGAAAAACCCCAAATACCCTAAAATTTTCCCAGGGTGACGAGCAAATCCGAGGCATGCATCTGGTCCGCCTCGAGCCAAGGATTCCAGCGATATAAGACACTTGAGCCTACGCCTCACGGTTGATGAGTTATGAGCCGTTTCGTACTTTTGCCCGCTGTAGCGCCCCCGTCAGGCCGATCGGGGCGGGCCTTGGTGACGCTGTAGGCGGTGTGAGTACTATCAGCCCCCAAAGTTTCAAGTCTCCACGACTTACGGTTTGGTCTGCCCGATCAGTTTTATGTCTGAATGTTGCATCATGGGAAAATTAACAATTACAATAGGTGTTCAGCACTGAAGTGCTTGAACCCCTAATAAGTGGCTAAAAAAGGGCCACAAAAAGGCCTCTAAAAAAAAAACTATAGGGTCTAGGCGCTTGCCGTCTGCGCTGCTGCGTTCCAAAAACTTTATCCAGCCTTCTAACATGTGCCTCGGAGAGGAAAAAGAACGTTTGTTGCCCTTTTAGCTCATTTATCATGGAAATGTGGTGCATTTTTTTTTTTACCTTTTAAACTGTGACACCCCCACTGATGGCCCGATCTCCATAAAAGTTTGCACGCTTCTTTAGAATAATATGGCGCATGTGCTCAGCTAATTTGGTGAAGCTCTGCTCTTTTCCCCCCATTTTTCAGTCATTTAAATGTCATTTTGCATAGGGTAATACAGAGGCCTTCTCACCTTTATGACAGTTAAAGCGCCACCAATGGCCCGACGTCCATGAAAGTTTTCAAGCTTCTTCAGGATCACGTGACGCATGCGCATGCCCGATTTTGTGAGCTTGTATGCAAATCAGACAGCAAGATGGCCGCTTTCAGCCATTTCATGTGTTTTTTCCATAGAAATACATCATTTTGACACCCTTTTAACAGTTATAGCGCCACCAAGTGGCCAGTCGCTGCGCCCTTTTTCACGTGACCACAGAATGAGCTCGTACATGCGTGTGCTGAGTTTGGTGCAAAAATCTCGTTCCGTTCACGAGTTATAGCCAATTAAGCAAAATGGGCTCCTCCCACTTCGAACATTTTGGCGGCCCTTAGGGACCGTGAAGCGAAATTTACACTTTTTTTTGATAATTATTGACAATCAGACTCCAGAGAATCTTGCCGCACTGGTTTGGTTCCGGTCGGGCCAAAAACCTAGGACTAGTTCGCGAAAGTAGGTTTTTGGAAAAACCCCAAATACCCTAAAATTTTCCCAGGGTGACGAGCAAATCCGAGGCATGCATCTGGTCCGCCTCGAGCCAAGGATTCCAGCGATATAAGACACTTGAGCCTACGCCTCACGGTTGATGAGTTATGAGCCGTTTCGTACTTTTGCCCGCTGTAGCGCCCCCGTCAGGCCGATCGGGGCGGGCCTTGGTGACGCTGTAGGCGGTGTGAGTACTATCAGCCCCCAAAGTTTCAAGTCTCCACGACTTACGGTTTGGTCTGCCCGATCAGTTTTATGTCTGAATGTTGCATCATGGGAAAATTAACAATTACAATAGGTGTTCAGCACTGAAGTGCTTGAACCCCTAATAAGTGGCTAAAAAAGGGCCACAAAAAGGCCTCTAAAAAAAAAACTATAGGGTCTAGGCGCTTGCCGTCTGCGCTGCTGCGTTCCAAAAACTTTATCCAGCCTTCTAACATGTGCCTCGGAGAGGAAAAAGAACGTTTGTTGCCCTTTTAGCTCATTTATCATGGAAATGTGGTGCATTTTTTTTTTTACCTTTTAAACTGTGACACCCCCACTGATGGCCCGATCTCCATAAAAGTTTGCACGCTTCTTTAGAATAATATGGCGCATGTGCTCAGCTAATTTGGTGAAGCTCTGCTCTTTTCCCCCCATTTTTCAGTCATTTAAATGTCATTTTGCATAGGGTAATACAGAGGCCTTCTCACCTTTATGACAGTTAAAGCGCCACCAATGGCCCGACGTCCATGAAAGTTTTCAAGCTTCTTCAGGATCACGTGACGCATGCGCATGCCCGATTTTGTGAGCTTGTATGCAAATCAGACAGCAAGATGGCCGCTTTCAGCCATTTCATGTGTTTTTTCCATAGAAATACATCATTTTGACACCCTTTTAACAGTTATAGCGCCACCAAGTGGCCAGTCGCTGCGCCCTTTTTCACGTGACCACAGAATGAGCTCGTACATGCGTGTGCTGAGTTTGGTGCAAAAATCTCGTTCCGTTCACGAGTTATAGCCAATTAAGCAAAATGGGCTCCTCCCACTTCGAACATTTTGGCGGCCCTTAGGGACCGTGAAGCGAAATTTACACTTTTTTTTGATAATTATTGACAATCAGACTCCAGAGAATCTTGCCGCACTGGTTTGGTTCCGGTCGGGCCAAAAACCTAGGACTAGTTCGCGAAAGTAGGTTTTTGGAAAAACCCCAAATACCCTAAAATTTTCCCAGGGTGACGAGCAAATCCGAGGCATGCATCTGGTCCGCCTCGAGCCAAGGATTCCAGCGATATAAGACACTTGAGCCTACGCCTCACGGTTGATGAGTTATGAGCCGTTTCGTACTTTTGCCCGCTGTAGCGCCCCCGTCAGGCCGATCGGGGCGGGCCTTGGTGACGCTGTAGGCGGTGTGAGTACTATCAGCCCCCAAAGTTTCAAGTCTCCACGACTTACGGTTTGGTCTGCCCGATCAGTTTTATGTCTGAATGTTGCATCATGGGAAAATTAACAATTACAATAGGTGTTCAGCACTGAAGTGCTTGAACCCCTAATAAGTGGCTAAAAAAGGGCCACAAAAAGGCCTCTAAAAAAAAAACTATAGGGTCTAGGCGCTTGCCGTCTGCGCTGCTGCGTTCCAAAAACTTTATCCAGCCTTCTAACATGTGCCTCGGAGAGGAAAAAGAACGTTTGTTGCCCTTTTAGCTCATTTATCATGGAAATGTGGTGCATTTTTTTTTTTACCTTTTAAACTGTGACACCCCCACTGATGGCCCGATCTCCATAAAAGTTTGCACGCTTCTTTAGAATAATATGGCGCATGTGCTCAGCTAATTTGGTGAAGCTCTGCTCTTTTCCCCCCATTTTTCAGTCATTTAAATGTCATTTTGCATAGGGTAATACAGAGGCCTTCTCACCTTTATGACAGTTAAAGCGCCACCAATGGCCCGACGTCCATGAAAGTTTTCAAGCTTCTTCAGGATCACGTGACGCATGCGCATGCCCGATTTTGTGAGCTTGTATGCAAATCAGACAGCAAGATGGCCGCTTTCAGCCATTTCATGTGTTTTTTCCATAGAAATACATCATTTTGACACCCTTTTAACAGTTATAGCGCCACCAAGTGGCCAGTCGCTGCGCCCTTTTTCACGTGACCACAGAATGAGCTCGTACATGCGTGTGCTGAGTTTGGTGCAAAAATCTCGTTCCGTTCACGAGTTATAGCCAATTAAGCAAAATGGGCTCCTCCCACTTCGAACATTTTGGCGGCCCTTAGGGACCGTGAAGCGAAATTTACACTTTTTTTTGATAATTATTGACAATCAGACTCCAGAGAATCTTGCCGCACTGGTTTGGTTCCGGTCGGGCCAAAAACCTAGGACTAGTTCGCGAAAGTAGGTTTTTGGAAAAACCCCAAATACCCTAAAATTTTCCCAGGGTGACGAGCAAATCCGAGGCATGCATCTGGTCCGCCTCGAGCCAAGGATTCCAGCGATATAAGACACTTGAGCCTACGCCTCACGGTTGATGAGTTATGAGCCGTTTCGTACTTTTGCCCGCTGTAGCGCCCCCGTCAGGCCGATCGGGGCGGGCCTTGGTGACGCTGTAGGCGGTGTGAGTACTATCAGCCCCCAAAGTTTCAAGTCTCCACGACTTACGGTTTGGTCTGCCCGATCAGTTTTATGTCTGAATGTTGCATCATGGGAAAATTAACAATTACAATAGGTGTTCAGCACTGAAGTGCTTGAACCCCTAATTAAAGCTGCAAGCAGCATTTATCGGGGTTCAAGCAGTTAAAGCCTTTTAAGCATTTAAGCACAAAAGCATCAAAAGTTAAGATTTATTTAGCAAGCATGTAACCACGGACATAATAGATGGAAAAGACCATTTACAGCCAATACAGGCAGTTTACCATGGGATATATATGGTTTTAAAGCTTTTTAACAGTTATAGCGCCACCTATGGTCCGATCTCCATAGAATTGTTTACTGTGACCTCAAATTGAACCCATACACATGTGTACTGAGTTTGGTGAAGATATCTCATTTACTTCTTGAGTTATAGCCATTTTAGTAAAATAGGCTCCTCCCACAACAATTTAGCACATTCTAGTATTATTTACTATGATTCTAGCATGATTTGCCATATTCTAGCATAATTTACCATGATATACTACATTCTAGTATGATTTACCATTGTTTACTGTGATTCTAGCATGGATTACCATAGTTTATCATGATTTATCATAGTTTACCATGATTTACCCTGTTCTAGCATAGTTTACCATGATTTACCATGTTCTAGCATGATTTACCATGATATACCACATTCTAACATGATTTACCATAGTTTATTATGATTTATCATGGCTTACCATGATTTACCCTGTTCTAGCATAGTTTACCATGATTTACCATGTTCTAGCATGATGTACCATGATATACTATGTTCTAGAATGATGTACCAGGATTGTAGTATGATTTACCTTGATACACCACATTCTAGTATCATTTATTGATTTACCATGTTTTTAGTGTGATTTAACCATGATTTACCACATTGCTAGCAATTATGTGAAGTATCAGTAAAAATGAAGTGATAAACTCTGACAAAATATGATTGTGCTACAATAGTAATTGTTATATAAGTGATTTTTTAGTGTTTTATTGTTATATAAGTGATTTTTAGTGTCTAATGAATGCAAAAGCATATGTGGGTAGACATTAATAAGTAGAATGGCCAGCAGAGGGCAGTAGAAGACCACATATTGGCTCACTTTCACTTTAAACTTCTTGATTTTCACCATTTTTCTGCACTAAAGCAAACCAGTTTTTCCATTTTAAATCCATAATGCATGTTAACACACACACACACACACACACACACACACACACAAGACAAATGTTGTTTTTTCAATGCTATTGGGATATGTCATTATGAAAATATATTTGAATGGTCTATAAACATTTCACAAAGTCTTTGTAAGCTATTAATCAGATCATTCAGAATTTATTCAGAAACCTTAGACTACACACACACATTATATTGTAGATACAGACATTTGAAATATATGATGTGATCAAACTGTCAATACTAATAATTTAACAGATGGATTTTTGACTAAATGTAATTGTAAATGTTAAAATAGTGATTTTATAAAGTCTAAATATAAATTATAGAACAATATGACAACATGACTATTTTAAACAGCAGGGGGCAGTAAAATACCACTTCTTGGCTTAATATGTCATTATATTCATATCATTTTCACCTTTTTAACTGTTATAGAGGCAAATTTTGTCAGATCTGTCTGAAAATTTTCATGCATGTTCAGAGTGATATTTCACATGTTCTGACTTGTTTTTAAGAAGGTTTGAACATTCATTAAAGAGATATAGGCTTTCGGGGACACTTGGTAAAGGCCACATTTTGAAGTGAACCTATTATAGCTATCCAAATGAAGTAGTTCAACTTTTTCTGACAATTATTGTTCTAGTGAGTCCAGAGAATTGTATTGCACTAGTTTTTAACATTATGATATGAAAATTATATATTCAGAGATGGAAAAGACCATTTACAGTCAATACAGGCAGTTTACCATAGGAAATATATGGTTTTAAAGATTTTTAACAGTTATAGCGCCACCTATCGTCCGATCTCCATGAAATTTTGCATGCTTGTTAATGATGTTATGTCACATAAGTTCACCAATTTTTGTGAAGTTCTGGGTTTTTATTTAGGATTTATAGGCTTTTTAATGTATTTTTCCATGCCCATTTTATAAATGATCCTATTACAGCCATCCAAATGCAAAAGTTCAACTTTTTTTTGATAATTATTGATCTAGAGAGTCCAGAGAATTGTCCTAGACTGGTCTGGTTCCGATCGGGCAAAAAACCTAGGACTAGTTCGCAAAAGTAGGTTTTAGACATATTCATGAATATTTAATGAACGGTTTGATTGACAGAAATGGTTCTTGAGGCAAAGTTGTTCAGCATGAGCAGATATATCAAATGATATGCTTTTTGTGACGATAAGTGTAACACCACGTGATTACAGAGCCAAAAAACTCGTTAGCGCCAACTAGTGGCCGATTTCTTTCAAAATTCTTACAGACCTTTAGGGCCATGAGTCGAACATGCCCATCGAGTTTCGTTCCGATCGGCCTCCGTTAACCTTGTCTAATAGGTGCTCAACTTCATTGGCCAATGGCGGCCATGTTTTTTGAGATACGCCAATGTCCTCATAGACATACATGGCACCTTGGACCAAGACACTGCATACCAATTTTCAAGTCAATCGGACTAACGGTCAGGTGGTTATAGCCCTTTTCATGTTTTTTTCATGTTATAGCGCCACCTAGTGTTCAATCGTCGCGATTTTTTTACTGTGACCCCAGAATGAACCCATACACATGTGTACCGAGTTTGGTGAAGCTATCTTATTTACTTTTTAAGTTATAGCCATTTTAGTAAAATAGGCTCCTCCCACAACGATTATTTTGCGCCCCCTAGCGTCCATGAATCGAAATTTCAACATTTTTTCGATAATTATTGATCTTCAGTCTCCAGAGAACATTTCTGCACTGGTTTGGCTCCGATCGGGCAAAAAACCAGGGACTAGTTCGCAAAAGTAGATTTTCGACAAAATTCAAAATGGCGGAAAATCTATCATGACGGAAATGAAATCGGAGATATACGTTTTGTTCGTCAGGCGTCCAGCTTTCCAATGATATAAGACACTTGAGTCTGCGACATACGGTCTAGGAGTTATGAGCAGTTTTGCGCTTTTGGTTGCTATAGCGCCACCTATGGGCCAATCGGGGTCATAATCTCTGAACCTCTCCTCGATTTTTGTACTACCATCTGGCAAAGTTTCAATGCTCTAGCCCTTACGGTTTGGGCTGCACGATGCGTTTTACGGCAGAAGAATAATAATAATAATTAAAGCTGCAAGCAGCATTTATCGGGGTTCAAGCATTTAAGGCCTTTAGGCACATAAGCATTTAAGACATTAAGATTTATTTAGAAAGCTTTTAACCACTGAAATAATAGATGGAAAAGTCCATTTACAGCCAATACAGGCAATTTACCATAGGAAATATGTGTTTTTTAAAGCTTTTTAACAGTTATAGCACCATCTATAGTCCGATCTCCATGAAATTTTGCATGCTTGTTAATGATGTTATGGCACATAAGCTCACCAATTTTCGTGAAGTTCTGAGTTTTTGTTTAGGATTTATAGGCTTTTGAGTGCATTTTGCCACGCCCATTTTCTTTATGACCCAATATACCCATGCGAAAAATGCAAAAGTTCAACTTTTTTTTGATAATTATTGATCTTGAGAGTCCATAGAATTGTCCTAGACTCGTTTGGTTCTGATCGGGCGAAAAACCTAGGACTAGTTCGCAAAAGTAGGTTTTTAACATAATTACGAATATTTAATGAACGGTTTGATTGACAGCAATGGTTCTTGAGGCAAAGTTGTTCAACAAGAGGAGATCTATCAAATGGTATGCATTTTGTGACAATAAGTGTAACACCACGTGATTACAGAGCCATAAAACTCGTTAGCGCCAACTAGTGGCCGATTTCTTTTAAAATTCTTACAGACCTCTAGGGCCATGAGTCGAACATGCCCACCGAGTTTCGTTCCGATAGGCCTCCGTTAACCTTGTCTAATAGGTGCTCAAACTTCATTGGCCGATGGCGGCCATGTTTTTTGAGATACACCAATGTCCTCATAGACATACATGGCACCTTGGACCAAGACACTGCATACCAATTTTCAAGTCAATCGGACTAACGGTCAGGTGGTTATAGCCTGTTTTATGTTTTTTTCATGTTATAGCGCCACCATGTGACCAATCGCCGCGATTTTTTTACCGTGACCTCATATTGACGTCTTACACATGTGTACCAGGTTTGGTTAAAATACCTCTTTTACTTCTGGAGTTATAGCCATTTTAGTAAAATAGGCTCCTCCCACAACGTTAATTTTGCACCCCCTAGCGACCGTGAATCGAAATTTCAACTTTTTTTTGATAATTATTGATATTCAGACTCCAGAGAACAATTCTGCACTGGTTTGGTTCCGATCGGGCAAAAAACCAGGGACTAGTTCGCAAAAGTAGATTTTCGACAAAATTCAAAATGGCGGAAAATCTATCATGGCGGAAATAAAATCGGAGATATACGTTTTGTTCGTCAGGCGTCCAGCTTTCCAATGATATAAGACACTTGAGTCTATGACTTACGGTCTAGGAGTTATGAGCAGTTTCGCGCTTTTGGTTGCTATAGCGCCACCTATGGGCCAATCGGGGTCATAATTTGATAACCTCTCCTCGATTTTTGTACTACCATATGGCAAAGTTTCAAAGCTCTAGCCCTTACGGTTTGGGCTGCACGATGCGTTTTACGGCAGAATAATAATAATAATAATAATAATATTAAAGCTGCAAGCAGCATTTAGCGGGGTTCAAGCATTTAGGGTCTTTAAGCACATAAGGCAGTCTAGTGAGTTGTCTGAGTTTTTGTTTAGGATTTACAGGCTTTTGAGTGTTTTTTGCCATACCCATTTTCTAAATGATCCTGTTATGGCTACCCAATGGGTAAAGTTAAAGTTTTTTATATAATTAATAATCTAGAGCTTCCAGAGAATTGTACTGCACTGGTATATTTCCGATCGGGCGAAAAACCTAGGACTAGTTCGCAAAAGTAGGTTTTTAACATAATAGCAAGTATTTAATGAACAAATTGATTGACAGCAGTAGTTCTTGAGGCAAAGTTGTTCAGTATGAGGAGATCTATCAAATGATATGCATCACGTGATTACATAGCCGTAAAACCTGTTAGCGTCAACTAGTGGCTGATTTTTCAAAATTCTTACAGACCTCTAGGGCCACGAGTCGAACATGCCCATCGAGTTTCGTTCTGATCGGCCTCCGTTAAGAGCAAACTAACAGCTTTGAATTAAAATGGTGAGGTATCCTGTTGTAAACATCAACCATGCCTGTTGACAGTTTTGTGGGAAGGGAATGAAAAGTTCTCAAATCCACAGCACAGCCTCAGACATAACATTTATATCCATGATCTGCCATTTTCACTATTGTCCTTGCTTGCTTCTTCACAATACCTGCAGATCTTCTGATGATTCGGCTGTGCAGGTCCACATTAACACTGCCTGGCCTAGAACATGGACTGGAAAATGCAAATTTGGGGGGTATAAATATTAATGATCCTGACTCCAACGTCACAGTCGGTGTTATGGTGGGATTCACTCATTTTTCAGCGGTCTTTTGCAAACAGGAGATTTACACAAGAAGGAGGAAACAATGGTGTTTGAGGCTCACGGTATGTCAGTTCCATGTCCAGAACTCTTATCATTCAACTATGCCAAGATAAATACAGTTTTCAATTGTATGGCACCTGTAAAATAGATGATTAGTAATATAATGCTTACTTGGAGTCTGAAATGGCTTTAACAAAAGAAGAAAAATAGTCTTAGATTTCTGTTCATTCTAATCATGTACAAATAAAGTAGCACAGTAAGATTACATTTATTTGAATGCATTAGTGAGTGTGTGATTGTGCTGTGTGTGCAGCGTGTCAATACTAAAAGTGAAGGTGTAGTTGATATCTTTGGTGATAATATCTGTAGTAATCATAAAAAAAAACACTTAAGAAATAAAGAATTAAAATTACAAATAATATTCTATTAAGATATGAGTTACAATAACATGATTTGCAATAGTAATAATATCAATAATATATGCACAATACACACAGATTAGACTATCAGGTCTGTGTTTTACAAAAACATTAGTATTGCAGCCAATGTGAGTCTGTGGGATTTATAAACAGACAAAATATGATTTGAAATGTTATTTTAATGATTTTATTAAGTTTAAACAATATTTCAAATGGAAAAAAAAATTAAAAATAATATTTTAGTGAGCAGAATGAACCAATGAGTGTTCTTCTTCTGGTGGTTAAAATGTAAATGAAAACAATAATACTTAAACAATAATACTTAATACACTAACCATGCTTGAACACACACATGCACACACATTTTGTTGTAGATGGAGATATTTAAAATAAAAGATAGGTAACAAAATGATAATTGCAAATCTCCTCTGTATAACACCATTTTCAGATTTCAAATTAATCACTGAGAGGCAGAATTGTTCAAACTGAGAGCTCAGTAAAAATGAAGTGATAAACTTTGACAAAACATGACTGTGTTATAATAGGTGATTTTCATGCAAGTAATTTGATATAGTCCAAAAACTAATGCAAAAGCACAGATGAAAATATTTTATTAAGTAGAATGTCCTGCAGAGGGCAGTAGAAGACCACTAATTGACTCACTTTCATTTGAAATACTTTTTTATCCACCAGTAAAACAAAGCAGTTTCTTCATGTTCTTTCCATTAAGCATGCTTACACACACACAGACACACACACAAACCCACACACACACACACACACACACACACACACACACACACACACACACACACACACACACACACACACACACAAAGACAAATATGTTTTCAATGTTTTTAGGATGTGATATTGTGAAAATATCTTCATCTCCTCATCTTGAACAACTTTGCCTCAAGAATCACTAATGTCAATCAAACCGTTCATAATCATAATAAAAAAAAATAAAATATATACAAATATCATAATAATAAAAAAAACATCATAATAAAAAAGATTGCTTCTTAAAGCATTTGTTTATTTCCAATACTGAAGCGAATTAAAAGATCATGCGTAATCCTGCTGCTCCCTCTAGTGGACAACAGTGGTATTATAGCTTACATTTTACAGTTGAAGTGTTTGAATGAATGGGAATTTGTTTTTTTACTTATATCTCAGGAACCAAAAGGCGAAAAATTCTGAAACTCAGAGCATAGATAGTGCTTGAGGAGCCCTGTTGAATGAGACCATCAATGTGTTTTTGGGCGATTGGGGCTGGGAGTTATGACTGTTATAAGGCATATCTGTTCGGGCTATTATCTCTGGAATGCCCAGGGCAAATAACACCACATTTGAATCGAAGCTAGCCAAGGACGCGCCCTTTCCAACGAGCTCTCACACAATGTTCGGGGTGGTCTGGGTCGGGAGTAATGGCCGTTCAAAATCGGGGGTCCCGCGGATTCGCGATGCGCGGGGGGCGCGCTCCCGAGGCCCGCGACGACACGTTTCGATCAAGAGCCCGGAGAGGTCCTCACCATCAAAATTTGAGCGCGCAACGACTTTCCGTTTTCGAGTTATGAATGGATTTGTATTCGGGGGCGTGGCTTAAATGCCGTTATACTTTCGTTTCATTTCATTCATTTACTTTCGTCCATTTCCATATCTCAGTGTAACACAATTGTCAATAGTAATACTCAATAGATGAGTTTTGACAAAATGTGATTGTAAATGTTAAAATAATGATTTTAAAAAGTCTAAATATGAATTTTATAACAATATTAGGGAGTAGTATGATGAAATGACAGCAGGGGGCAGTAAAATACCACTTATTGGCTTAATATGTCATTATATTCATATAAAATCACCTTTTGAAGAAGTTAAACTTTTTTTCTGATAATTATTGATCTAGAGAGTTCAGAGAATTGTGCTGCACTGGTTTTGAACATTATGATATGAACATTATATGATAAAAGATAGAAGACATCATTTACAGCAAATACAGGCAATTTACCATAGGAAATATATGGTTTTAAAGCGTTTTAACAGTTATAGCGCCAACTATCGTCCGATCTCCATAGAATTTTTCATGCTTGTTAATGATGTTATGTCACATATGCTGACCAATTTTTGTGAAGTTCTGAGTTTTTATTTAGGATTTATAGGCTTTTTAATGTATTTTGACACGCCCGTTTTATAAATGACCCTATTACAGCCATCCAAATGCAAAAGTTCAACTTTTTTTTGATAATTATTGATCTAGAGAGTCCAGAGAATTGTCCTACACTGGTCTGGTTCCGATCGGGCAAAAAACCTAGGACTAGTTCGCAAAAGTAGGTTTTTAACATATTAATGAATAATTAATGAACAGTTTGATTGACAGCAATGGTTCTTGAGGCAAAGTTGTTCAGGATGAGGAGATCTATCAAATGATATGCATATTGTGTGGATATTTGTAACACCACGTGATTACAGAGCCGTAAAACTCGTTAGCGCCAACTAGTGGCCGATTTCTTTCAAAATTCTTACAGACCTTTAGGGCCATGAGCCGAACATGCCCATTGAGTTTCGTTCCGATCGGCCTCCGTTAACCTTGTCTAATAGGTGCTCAAACTTCGTTGGCCGATGGCGGCCATGTTTTTTGAGATACGCCAATGTCCTCATACACATACATGGCACCTTGGACCAAGACACTGCATACCAATTTTCAAGTCAATCGGACTAACGGTCAGGTGGTTATAGCCTGTTTTATGTTTTTTTCATTTTATAGCGCCACCATGAGGCCAATCGTCGCGATTTTTTTACTGTGACCCCAGAGTAAGCTCATACACATGTGTACCAAGTTTGGTGAAGATACCTCATTTACATCGGGAGTTATAGCCATTTTAGTAAAATAGGCCCCTCCCACAACGTACGTTTTGGCGCCCCTTAGCGACCGTGAATCGAAATTTCCACTTTTTTTCGATAATTATTGATATTCAGTCTCCAGAGAACATTTCTGCACTAGTTTGGTTCCAATCGGGCAAAAAACCAGGGACTAGTTCGCAAAAGTAGATTTTTGACAAAATTCAAAATGGCGGAAAATCTATCATGGCGGAAATAAAATCGGAGATATACGTTTTGTTCGTCAGGCATCCAGCTTTCCAATGATATAAGACACTTGAGTCTACGCCATACGGTCTAGGAGTTATGAGCAGTTTCGCGCTTTTGGTTGTTATAGCGCCACCTATGGGCCAATCGGGGTCATAATCTCTGAACCTTTCCTCGATTTTTGTACTACCATCTGTCAAAGTTTCAAAGTTCCAGCTCTTACGGTTTGGGCTGCACGATGCGTTTTACGGCAGAATAATAATAATAACAAGCAGCATTTAGCGGGGTTCAAGCATTTAGGGTCTTTAAGCACATAAGGCAGTCTAGTGAGTTGTCTGAGTTTTTGTTTAGGATTTACAGGCTTTTGAGTGTTTTTTGCCATACCCATTTTCTAAATGATCCTGTTATGGCTACCCAATGGGTAAAGTTAAAGTTTTTTATATAATTAATAATCTAGAGCTTCCAGAGAATTGTACTGCACTGGTATATTTCCGATCGGGCGAAAAACCTAGGACTAGTTCGCAAAAGTAGGTTTTTAACATAATAGCAAGTATTTAATGAACAAATTGATTGACAGCAGTAGTTCTTGAGGCAAAGTTGTTCAGTATGAGGAGATCTATCAAATGATATGCATCACGTGATTACATAGCCGTAAAACCTGTTAGCGTCAACTAGTGGCTGATTTTTCAAAATTCTTACAGACCTCTAGGGCCACGAGTCGAACATGCCCATCGAGTTTCGTTCTGATCGGCCTCCGTTAAGAGCAAACTAACAGCTTTGAATTAAAATGGTGAGGTATCCTGTTGTAAACATCAACCATGCCTGTTGACAGTTTTGTGGGAAGGGAATGAAAAGTTCTCAAATCCACAGCACAGCCTCAGACATAACATTTATATCCATGATCTGCCATTTTCACTATTGTCCTTGCTTGCTTCTTCACAATACCTGCAGATCTTCTGATGATTCGGCTGTGCAGGTCCACATTAACACTGCCTGGCCTAGAACATGGACTGGAAAATGCAAATTTGGGGGGTATAAATATTAATGATCCTGACTCCAACGTCACAGTCGGTGTTATGGTGGGATTCACTCATTTTTCAGCGGTCTTTTGCAAACAGGAGATTTACACAAGAAGGAGGAAACAATGGTGTTTGAGGCTCACGGTATGTCAGTTCCATGTCCAGAACTCTTATCATTCAACTATGCCAAGATAAATACAGTTTTCAATTGTATGGCACCTGTAAAATAGATGATTAGTAATATAATGCTTACTTGGAGTCTGAAATGGCTTTAACAAAAGAAGAAAAATAGTCTTAGATTTCTGTTCATTCTAATCATGTACAAATAAAGTAGCACAGTAAGATTACATTTATTTGAATGCATTAGTGAGTGTGTGATTGTGCTGTGTGTGCAGCGTGTCAATACTAAAAGTGAAGGTGTAGTTGATATCTTTGGTGATAATATCTGTAGTAATCATAAAAAAAAACACTTAAGAAATAAAGAATTAAAATTACAAATAATATTCTATTAAGATATGAGTTACAATAACATGATTTGCAATAGTAATAATATCAATAATATATGCACAATACACACAGATTAGACTATCAGGTCTGTGTTTTACAAAAACATTAGTATTGCAGCCAATGTGAGTCTGTGGGATTTATAAACAGACAAAATATGATTTGAAATGTTATTTTAATGATTTTATTAAGTTTAAACAATATTTCAAATGGAAAAAAAAATTAAAAATAATATTTTAGTGAGCAGAATGAACCAATGAGTGTTCTTCTTCTGGTGGTTAAAATGTAAATGAAAACAATAATACTTAAACAATAATACTTAATACACTAACCATGCTTGAACACACACATGCACACACATTTTGTTGTAGATGGAGATATTTAAAATAAAAGATAGGTAACAAAATGATAATTGCAAATCTCCTCTGTATAACACCATTTTCAGATTTCAAATTAATCACTGAGAGGCAGAATTGTTCAAACTGAGAGCTCAGTAAAAATGAAGTGATAAACTTTGACAAAACATGACTGTGTTATAATAGGTGATTTTCATGCAAGTAATTTGATATAGTCCAAAAACTAATGCAAAAGCACAGATGAAAATATTTTATTAAGTAGAATGTCCTGCAGAGGGCAGTAGAAGACCACTAATTGACTCACTTTCATTTGAAATACTTTTTTATCCACCAGTAAAACAAAGCAGTTTCTTCATGTTCTTTCCATTAAGCATGCTTACACACACACAGACACACACACAAACCACACACACACACACACACACACACACACACACACACACACACACACACACACACACACACACACACACACACACAAAGACAAATATGTTTTCAATGTTTTTAGGATGTGATATTGTGAAAATATCTTCATCTCCTCATCTTGAACAACTTTGCCTCAAGAATCACTAATGTCAATCAAACCGTTCATAATCATAATAAAAAAAAATAAAATATATACAAATATCATAATAATAAAAAAAACATCATAATAAAAAAGATTGCTTCTTAAAGCATTTGTTTATTTCCAATACTGAAGCGAATTAAAAGATCATGCGTAATCCTGCTGCTCCCTCTAGTGGACAACAGTGGTATTATAGCTTACATTTTACAGTTGAAGTGTTTGAATGAATGGGAATTTGTTTTTTTACTTATATCTCAGGAACCAAAAGGCGAAAAATTCTGAAACTCAGAGCATAGATAGTGCTTGAGGAGCCCTGTTGAATGAGACCATCAATGTGTTTTTGGGCGATTGGGGCTGGGAGTTATGACTGTTATAAGGCATATCTGTTCGGGCTATTATCTCTGGAATGCCCAGGGCAAATAACACCACATTTGAATCGAAGCTAGCCAAGGACGCGCCCTTTCCAACGAGCTCTCACACAATGTTCGGGGTGGTCTGGGTCGGGAGTAATGGCCGTTCAAAATCGGGGGTCCCGCGGATTCGCGATGCGCGGGGGGCGCGCTCCCGAGGCCCGCGACGACACGTTTCGATCAAGAGCCCGGAGAGGTCCTCACCATCAAAATTTGAGCGCGCAACGACTTTCCGTTTTCGAGTTATGAATGGATTTGTATTCGGGGGCGTGGCTTAAATGCCGTTATACTTTCGTTTCATTTCATTCATTTACTTTCGTCCATTTCCATATCTCAGTGTAACACAATTGTCAATAGTAATACTCAATAGATGAGTTTTGACAAAATGTGATTGTAAATGTTAAAATAATGATTTTAAAAAGTCTAAATATGAATTTTATAACAATATTAGGGAGTAGTATGATGAAATGACAGCAGGGGGCAGTAAAATACCACTTATTGGCTTAATATGTCATTATATTCATATAAAATCACCTTTTGAAGAAGTTAAACTTTTTTTCTGATAATTATTGATCTAGAGAGTTCAGAGAATTGTGCTGCACTGGTTTTGAACATTATGATATGAACATTATATGATAAAAGATAGAAGACATCATTTACAGCAAATACAGGCAATTTACCATAGGAAATATATGGTTTTAAAGCGTTTTAACAGTTATAGCGCCAACTATCGTCCGATCTCCATAGAATTTTTCATGCTTGTTAATGATGTTATGTCACATATGCTGACCAATTTTTGTGAAGTTCTGAGTTTTTATTTAGGATTTATAGGCTTTTTAATGTATTTTGACACGCCCGTTTTATAAATGACCCTATTACAGCCATCCAAATGCAAAAGTTCAACTTTTTTTTGATAATTATTGATCTAGAGAGTCCAGAGAATTGTCCTACACTGGTCTGGTTCCGATCGGGCAAAAAACCTAGGACTAGTTCGCAAAAGTAGGTTTTTAACATATTAATGAATAATTAATGAACAGTTTGATTGACAGCAATGGTTCTTGAGGCAAAGTTGTTCAGGATGAGGAGATCTATCAAATGATATGCATATTGTGTGGATATTTGTAACACCACGTGATTACAGAGCCGTAAAACTCGTTAGCGCCAACTAGTGGCCGATTTCTTTCAAAATTCTTACAGACCTTTAGGGCCATGAGCCGAACATGCCCATTGAGTTTCGTTCCGATCGGCCTCCGTTAACCTTGTCTAATAGGTGCTCAAACTTCGTTGGCCGATGGCGGCCATGTTTTTTGAGATACGCCAATGTCCTCATACACATACATGGCACCTTGGACCAAGACACTGCATACCAATTTTCAAGTCAATCGGACTAACGGTCAGGTGGTTATAGCCTGTTTTATGTTTTTTTCATTTTATAGCGCCACCATGAGGCCAATCGTCGCGATTTTTTTACTGTGACCCCAGAGTAAGCTCATACACATGTGTACCAAGTTTGGTGAAGATACCTCATTTACATCGGGAGTTATAGCCATTTTAGTAAAATAGGCCCCTCCCACAACGTACGTTTTGGCGCCCCTTAGCGACCGTGAATCGAAATTTCCACTTTTTTTCGATAATTATTGATATTCAGTCTCCAGAGAACATTTCTGCACTAGTTTGGTTCCAATCGGGCAAAAAACCAGGGACTAGTTCGCAAAAGTAGATTTTTGACAAAATTCAAAATGGCGGAAAATCTATCATGGCGGAAATAAAATCGGAGATATACGTTTTGTTCGTCAGGCATCCAGCTTTCCAATGATATAAGACACTTGAGTCTACGCCATACGGTCTAGGAGTTATGAGCAGTTTCGCGCTTTTGGTTGTTATAGCGCCACCTATGGGCCAATCGGGGTCATAATCTCTGAACCTTTCCTCGATTTTTGTACTACCATCTGTCAAAGTTTCAAAGTTCCAGCTCTTACGGTTTGGGCTGCACGATGCGTTTTACGGCAGAATAATAATAATAATAATAATAATAAAAATCAGCACAATTACAATAGGGTTTCAGCACTTCGTGCTTGAACCCCTAATTAAAGCTGCAAGCAGCGTTTATCGGGGTTCAAGCAATTAAGGCCTTTAAGGCCTTTAAGCATAAAAGCATCAAAAGTTATTAAGATTTATTTAGCAAGCATGTAACTACTGACATAATAGATGAAAAAGACCATTTACCATAGGAAATATATGGTTTTAAAGCTTTTAACAGTTATAGCGCCACCTTTGGTCCGATCTCCATAAAATTTGGCATGCTTGTTAATGATGTTATTTCACATATGTTCACCAATTTTTGTGAAGTTCTGAGTTTTTATTTATGATTTATAGGCTTTTTTATTTATTTTGCCCCGCCCATTTTATAAATGACCCTATTACAGCCATCCAAATGCAAAAGTTCAACTTTTTTTGATAATTATTGATCTAGAGAGTCCAGAGAATTGTCCTAGACTGGTTTGGTTCCGATCGGGCGAAAAACCAGGGACTAGTTCGCAAAAGTAGGTTTTTAACATATTCATGAATATTTAATTAACTGTTTGATTGACAGAAATGGTTCTTGAGGCAAAGTTGTTCAGCATGAGCAGATATATCAAATGATATGCTTTTTGTGACGATAAGTGTAACACCACGTGATTACAGAGCCAAAAAACTCGTTAGCGCCAACTAGTGGCCGATTTCTTTCAAAATTCTTACAGACCTCTAGGGCCATGAGTCGAACATGCCCATCGAGTTTCGTTCCGATCGGCCTCCGTTAACCTTGTCTAATAGGTGCTCAACTTCATTGGCCAATGGCGGCCATGTTTTTTGAGATACGCCAATGTCCTCATAGACATACATGGCACCTTGGACCAAGACACTGCATACCAATTTTCAAGTCAATCGGACTAATGGTCAGGTGGTTATAGCCCTTTTCATGTTTTTTTCATGTTATAGCGCCACCTAGTGTTCAATCGTCGCGATTTTTTTACTGTGACCCCAGAATGAACCCATACACATGTGTACCGAGTTTGGTGAAGCTATCTTATTTACTTTTTAAGTTATAGCCATTTTAGTAAAATAGGCTCCTCCCACAACGATTATTTTGCGCCCCCTAGCGTCCATGAATCGAAATTTCAACATTTTTTCGATAATTATTGATCTTCAGACTCCAGAGAACATTTCTGCACTGGTTTGGTTCCGATCGGGCGAAAAACCAGGGACTAGTTCGCAAAAGTAGATTTTCGACAAAATTCAAAATGGCGGAAAATCTATCATGACGGAAATGAAATCGGAGATATACGTTTTGTTCGTCAGGCGTCCAGCTTTCCAATGATATAAGACACTTGAGTCTGCGACATACGGTCTAGGAGTTATGAGCAGTTTCGCGCTTTTGGTTGCTATAGCGCCACCTATGGGCCAATCGGGGTCATAATCTCTGAACCTCTCCTCGATTTTTGTACTACCATCTGGCAAAGTTTCAATGCTCTAGCCCTTACGGTTTGGGCTGCACGATGCGTTTTACGGCAGAATAATAATAATAATAATAATAATAAAAATCAGTACAATTACAATAGGGTTTCAGCACTTCGTGCTTGAACCCCTAAAAAATCAGCACAATTACAATAGGGTTTCAGCACTTCGTGCTTGAACCCCTAATAATTAAAGCTGCAAGCAGCATTTATCGGGGTTCAAGCAGTTAAAGCCTTTTAAGCATTTAAGCACAAAAGCATCAAAAGTTAAGATTTATTTAGCAAGCATGTAACCACGGACATAATAGATGGAAAAGACCATTTACAGCCAATACAGGCAGTTTACCATGGGATATATATGGTTTTAAAGCTTTTTAACAGTTATAGCGCCACCTATGGTCCGATCTCCATAGAATTGTTTACTGTGACCTCAAATTGAACCCATACACATGTGTACTGAGTTTGGTGAAGATATCTCATTTACTTCTTGAGTTATAGCCATTTTAGTAAAATAGGCTCCTCCCACAACAATTTAGCACATTCTAGTATTATTTACTATGATTCTAGCATGATTTGCCATATTCTAGCATAATTTACCATGATATACTACATTCTAGTATGATTTACCATTGTTTACTGTGATTCTAGCATGGATTACCATAGTTTATCATGATTTATCATAGTTTACCATGATTTACCCTGTTCTAGCATAGTTTACCATGATTTACCATGTTCTAGCATGATTTACCATGATATACCACATTCTAACATGATTTACCATAGTTTATTATGATTTATCATGGCTTACCATGATTTACCCTGTTCTAGCATAGTTTACCATGATTTACCATGTTCTAGCATGATGTACCATGATATACTATGTTCTAGAATGATGTACCAGGATTGTAGTATGATTTACCTTGATACACCACATTCTAGTATCATTTATTGATTTACCATGTTTTTAGTGTGATTTAACCATGATTTACCACATTGCTAGCAATTATGTGAAGTATCAGTAAAAATGAAGTGATAAACTCTGACAAAATATGATTGTGCTACAATAGTAATTGTTATATAAGTGATTTTTTAGTGTTTTATTGTTATATAAGTGATTTTTAGTGTCTAATGAATGCAAAAGCATATGTGGGTAGACATTAATAAGTAGAATGGCCAGCAGAGGGCAGTAGAAGACCACATATTGGCTCACTTTCACTTTAAACTTCTTGATTTTCACCATTTTTCTGCACTAAAGCAAACCAGTTTTTCCATTTTAAATCCATAATGCATGTTAACACACACACACACACACACACACACAAGACAAATGTTGTTTTTTCAATGCTATTGGGATATGTCATTATGAAAATATATTTGAATGGTCTATAAACATTTCACAAAGTCTTTGTAAGCTATTAATCAGATCATTCAGAATTTATTCAGAAACCTAAGACTACACACACACATATTGTAGATACAGACATTTGAAATATATGATGTGATCAAACTGTCAATACTAATAATTTAACAGATGGATTTTTGACTAAATGTAATTGTAAATGTTAAAATAGTGATTTTATAAAGTCTAAATATAAATTATAGAACAATATGACAACATGACTATTTTAAACAGCAGGGGGCAGTAAAATACCACTTCTTGGCTTAATATGTCATTATATTCATATCATTTTCACCTTTTTAACTGTTATAGAGGCAAATTTTGTCCGATCTGTCTGAAAATTTTCATGCATGTTCAGAGTGATATTTCACATGTTCTGACTTGTTTTTAAGAAGGTTTGAACATTCATTAAAGAGATATAGGCTTTCGGGGACACTTGGTAAAGGCCACATTTTGAAGTGAACCTATTATAGCTACCCAAATGAAGTAGTTCAACTTTTTCTGACAATTATTGTTCTAGTGAGTCCAGAGAATTGTATTGCACTAGTTTTTAACATTATGATATGAAAATTATATATTCAGAGATGGAAAAGACCATTTACAGTCAATACAGGCAGTTTACCATAGGAAATATATGGTTTTAAAGATTTTTAACAGTTATAGCGCCACCTATCGTCCGATCTCCATGAAATTTTGCATGCTTGTTAATGATGTTATGTCACATAAGTTCACCAATTTTTGTGAAGTTCTGGGTTTTTATTTAGGATTTATAGGCTTTTTAATGTATTTTTCCATGCCCATTTTATAAATGATCCTATTACAGCCATCCAAATGCAAAAGTTCAACTTTTTTTGATAATTATTGATCTAGAGAGTCCAGAGAATTGTCCTAGACTGGTCTGGTTCCGATCGGGCAAAAAACCTAGGACTAGTTCGCAAAAGTAGGTTTTAAACATATTCATGAATATTTAATGAACGGTTTGATTGACAGAAATGGTTCTTGAGGCAAAGTTGTTCAGCATGAGCAGATATATCAAATGATATGCTTTTTGTGACGATAAGTGTAACACCACGTGATTACAGAGCCAAAAAACGCGTTAGCGCCAACTAGTGGCCGATTTCTTTCAAAATTCTTACAGACCTCTAGGGCCATGAGTCGAACATGCCCATCGAGTTTCGTTCCGATCGGCCTCCGTTAACCTTGTCTAATAGGTGCTCAACTTCATTGGCCAATGGCGGCCATGTTTTTTGAGATACGCCAATGTCCTCATAGACATACATGGCACCTTGGACCAAGACACTGCATACCAATTTTCCAGTCAATCGGACTAACGGTCAGGTGGTTATAGCCCTTTTCATGTTTTTTTCATGTTATAGCGCCACCTAGTGTTCAATCGTCGCGATTTTTTTACTGTGACCCCAGAATGAACCCATACACATGTGTACCGAGTTTGGTGAAGCTATCTTATTTACTTTTTAAGTTATAGCCATTTTAGTAAAATAGGCTCCTCCCACAACGATTATTTTGCGCCCCCTAGCGTCCATGAATCGAAATTTCAACATTTTTTCGATAATTATTGATCTTCAGACTCCAGAGAACATTTCTGCACTGGTTTGGCTCCGATCGGGCAAAAAAACAGGGACTAGTTCGCAAAAGTAGATTTTCGACAAAATTCAAAATGGCGGAAAATCTATCATGACGGAAATGAAATCGGAGATATACGTTTTGTTCGTCAGGCGTCCAGCTTTCCAATGATATAAGACACTTGAGTCTGCGACATACGGTCTAGGAGTTATGAGCAGTTTCGCGCTTTTGGTTGCTATAGCGCCACCTATGGGCCAATCGGGGTCATAATCTCTGAACCTCTCCTCGATTTTTGTACTACCATCTGGCAAAGTTTCAATGCTCTAGCCCTTACGGTTTGGGCTGCACGATGCGTTTTACGGCAGAATAATAATAATAATAATAATAATAATAAAAATCAGTACAATTACAATAGGGTTTCAGCACTTCGTGCTTGAACCCCTAATAATTAAAGCTGCAAGCAGCATTTAGCGGGGTTCAAGCATTTAGGGTCTTTAAGCACATAAGGCAGTTTAGTGAGTTGTCTGAGTTTTTGTTTAGGATTTACAGGCTTTTGAGTGTTTTTTGCCATACCCATTTTCTAAATGATCCTGTTATGGCTACCCAATGGGTAAAGTTAAAGTTTTTTATATAATTAATAATCTAGAGCTTCCAGAGAATTGTACTGCACTGGTATATTTCCGATCGGGCGAAAACCTAGGACTAGTTTGCAAAAGTAGGTTTTTAACATAATCGCAAGTATTTAATGAACAAATTGATTGACAGTAGTAGTTCTTGAGGCAAAGTTGTTCAGTATGAGGAGATCTATCAAATGATATGCATCACGTGATTACATAGCCGTAAAACCTGTTAGCGTCAACTAGTGGCTGATTTTTCAAAATTCTTACAGACCTCTAGGGCCACGAATCGAACATGCCCACCGAGTTTCGTTCTGATCGGCCTCCGTTAAGAGTAAACTAACAGCTTTGAATTAAAATGGTGAGGTATCCTGTTGTAAACATCAACCATGCCTGTTGACAGTTCTCTTTTGTGGGAAGGGAATGAAAAGTTCTCAAATCCGCAGCACAGCCTCAGACATAACATTTATATCCATGATCTGCCATTTTCACTATTGTCCTTGCTTGCTTCTTCACAATACCTGCAGATCTTCTGATGATTCGGCTGTGCAGGTCCACATTAACACTGCCTGGCCTAGAACATGGACTGGAAAATGCAAATTTGGGGGGTATAAATATTAATGATCCTGACTCCAACGTCACAGTCGGTGTTATGGTGGGATTCACTCATTTTTCAGCGGTCTTTTGCAAACAAGAGATTTACACATGAAGGAGGAAACAATGGTGTTTGAGGCTCACGGTATGTCAGTTCCATGTCCAGAACTCTTATCATTCAACTATGCCAAGATAAATACAGTTTTCAATTGTATGGCACCTTTAAAATAGATGATTAGTAATATAATGCTTACTTGGAGTCTGAAATGGCTTTAACAAAAGAAGAAAAATATTCTTAGATTTCTGTTCATTCTAATCATGTACAAATAAAGTAGCACAATAAGATTACATTTATTTGAATGCATTAGTGAGTGTGTGATTGTGCTGTGTGTGCAGCGTGTCAATACTAAAAGTGAAGGTTTAGTTGATATCTTTGGTGATAATATCTGTAGTAATCATAAAAAAACAATTAAGAAATAAAGAATTAAAATTACAAATAATATTCTATTAAGATATGAGTTACAATAACATGATTTGCAATAGTAATAATATCAATAATATATGCACAATACACACAGATTAGACTATCAGGTCTGTGTTTTACAAAAACATTAGTATTGCAGCCAATGTGAGTCTGTGGGATTTATAAACAGACAAAATATTATTTGAAATGTTATTTTAATGATTTTATTAAGTTTAAACAATATTTCAAATGGAAAATATTGAAAAATTTCAAAAAAAAATGAAAAATAATATTTTAGTGAGCAGAATGAACCAATGAGTGTTCTTCTTCTGGTGGTTAAAATGTAAATGAAAACAATAATACTTAAACAATAATACTTAATACACTAACCATGCTTGAACACACACATGCACACACATTTTGTTGTAGATGTAGATATTTAAAATAAAAGATAGGTAACAAAATGATAATTGCAAATCTCCTCTGTATAACACCATTTTCAGATTTCAAATTAATTACTGAGAGGCAGAATTGTTCAAACTGAGAACTCAGTAAAAATGAAGTGATAAACTTTGACAAAACATGACTGTGTTATAATAGGTGATTTTCATGCAAGTAATTTTATATAGTCCAAAAACTAATGCAAAAGCACAGATGAAAATATTTTATTAAGTAGAATGTCCTGCTTCCATAGTAGAAGACCACTAATTGACTCACTTTCATTTGAAAGACTTTTTTATCCACCAGTAAAACAAAGCAGTTTCTCCATGTTCTTTCCATTAAGCATGCTTACACACACAGACACACACACAGACACAAACACATCCACACACACACACACACACACACACACACACACACACACACACACAAAAAGACAAATATGTTTTCAATGTTTTTAGGATGTGATATTGTGAAAATATCTTCATCTCCTCATCTTGAACAACTTTGCCTCAAGAATCACTAATGTCAATCAAACCGTTCATAATCATAATAAAAAAATAAAATATATACAAATATCATAATAAAAAAAAAAAACATCATAATAAAAAAGATTGCTTCTTAAAGCATTTGTTTATTTCCCAATACTGAAGCGAATTAAAAGATCATGCGTAATCCTGCTGCTCCCTCTAGTGGACAACAGTGGTATTATAGCTTACATTTTACAGTTGAAGTGTTTGAATGAATGAATGGGAATTTGTTTTTTTACTTATATCTCAGGAACCAAAAGGCGAAAAATTCTGAAACTCAGAGCATAGATAGTGCTTGAGGAGCCCTGTTGAATGAGACCATCAAGGTGTTTTTGGGCGATTGGGGCTGGGAGTTATGACTGTTATAAGGCATATCTGTTCGGGCTATTATCTCTGGAATGCCCAGGGCAAATAACACCACATTTGAATCGAAGCTAGCCAAGGACGCGCCCTTTCCAACGAGCTCTCACACAATGTTCGGGGTGGTCTGGGTCGGGAGTAATGGCCGTTCAAAATCGGGGGTCCCGCGGATTCGCGATGCGCAGGGGGCGCGCTCCCGAGGCCCGCGACGACACGTTTCGATCAAGAGCCCGGAGAGGTCCTCACCATCAAAATTTGAGCGCGCAACGACTTTCCGTTTTCGAGTTATGAATGAATTTGTATTCGGGGGCGTGGCTTAAATGCCGTTATACTTTCGTTTCATTTCATTCATTTACTTTCGTCCATTTCCATATCTCAGTGTAACACAATTGTCAATAGTAATACTCAATAGATGAGTTTTGACAAAATGTGATTGTAAATGTTAAAATAATGATTTTATAAAGTCTAAATATGAATTTTATAACAATATTAGGGAGTAGTATGATGAAATGACAGCAGGGGGCAGTAAAATACCACTTATTGGCTTAATATGTCATTATATTCATATAAAATCACCTTTTGAAGAAGTTAAACTTTTTTTCTGATAATTATTGATCTAGAGAGTTCAGAGAATTGTGCTGCACTGGTTTTGAACATTATGATATGAACATTATATGATAAAAGATAGAAGACACCATTTACAGCAAATACAGGCAATTTACCATAGGAAATATATGGTTTTAAAGCGTTTTAACAGTTATAGCGCCAACTATGGTCCGCTCTCCATAAAATTTTCCATGCTTCTTAAGCAGGTTATGACACATATGCTCATCAATTTTCGTGAAGTTCTGAGTTTTCGTTTAGGATTTATAGGCTTTTGAGTGCATTTTACCACGCCCATTTTCTAAATGACCCTGTTAGCCATGCGAAAAATGCAAAAGTTCAACTTTTTTTTGATAATTATTGACCTAGAGAGTCCATAGAATTGTCCTAGACTGGTTTGGTTCCGATCGGGCGAAAAACCTAGGACTAGTTCGCAAAAGTAGGTTTTTAACATAATTACGAATATTTAATGAACGGTTTGATTGACAGCAATGGTTCTTGAGGCAAAGTTGTTCAACAAGAGGAGATCTATCAAATGGTATCCATTTTGTGACAATAAGTGTAACACCACGTGATTACAGAGCCATAAATCTCGTTAGCGCCAACTAGTGGCCGATTTCTTTCAAAACTCTTACAGACCTCTAGGGCCATGAGTAGAACATGCCCACCGAGTTTCGTTCCGATCGGCCTCCGTTAACCTTGTCTAATAGGTGCTCAAACTTCATTGGCCGATGGCGGCCATGTTTTTTTAGATACGCCAATGTCCTCATACACATACATGACACCTTGGACCAAGACACGGCATACCAATTTTCAAGTCAATCGGACTAACGGTCAGGTGGTTAAAGCCTGTTTTATGTTTTTTTCATATTATAGCGCCACCATGTGGCAAATCGCCGCGATTTTTTTACTGTTACCTCATATTGAGCTCATACATATGTGTACCGAGTTTGGTGAAGATACCTCATTTACTTCTGGAGTTATAGCCATTTTAGTAAAATAGGCCCCTCCCACAACGTACGTTTTGGCGCCCCTTAGCGTCCGTGAATCGAAATTTCGACTTTTTTTCGATAATTATTGATCTTCAGTTTCTAGAGAACATTTCTGCACTGGTTTGGTTCCGATCGGGCGAAAAACCAGGGACTAGTTCGCAAAAGTAGGTTTTTGACAAAATTCAAAATGGCGGAAAATCTATCATGGCGGAAATGAAATCGGAGAAAAACGTTTTGTTCGTCAGGCGTCCAGCTTTCCAATGATATAAGACACTTGAGTCTACGACATACGGTCTAGGAGTTCTGAGCAGTTTCGCGCTTTTGGTTGCTATAGCGCCACCTATGGGCCAATCGGGGTCATAATTTGATAACCTCTCCTCGATTTTTGTACTACCATCTGGCAAAGTTTCAAGGTTCCAGCTCTTACGGTTTGGGCTGCACGATGCGTTTTACGGCAGAAGAAAAATAATAATAAAAATCAGGACAATTACAATAGGGTTTCAGCACTTCGTGCTTGAACCCCTAATTAAAGCTGCAAGCAGCATTTATCGGGGTTCAAGCAGTTAAGGCCTTTAAGGCATTTAAGCACAAAAGCATCAAAAGTTATTAAGATTTATTTAGCAAGCATGTAACCACTGACATAATAGATGGAAAAGACCATTTACAGCCAATACAGGCAATTTGCCATGGGATATATATGGTTTTAAAGCTTTTTAACAGTTATAGCGCCACCTATGGTCCGATCTCCATAAAATTGTTTACTGTGACCTCAAATTGAACCCATACACATGTGTACTGAGTTTGGTGAAGATATCTCATTTACTTCTTGAGTTATAGCCATTTGAGTAAAATAGGCTCCTCCCACGACGATTTGCCACATTCTAGAATTATTTAATATGATTCTAGCATGATTTACTATCATATACCATGTTCCAGAATGATTTATTAGGATTCTAGCATGATTTACCTTGATACACCTCATTTCAGTATTATTTACTATGATTTACAATGTTTCTAGCATGATTAACCACATTACTAGCAATTATGTGAAGTGTCAGTGCAAATGAGGTGATGAACACTGACAAAATATTATTGTGTTATAATAGTTAGTTATATACGTGATTTTTAGTGTGTGTCCAAGTATGAATGCAAAAGCACATGTAAAATATTTCATTATTAAGTTGAATGGCCAGCAGAGGGCACTAGAAGACCACTTATTGGCTCACTTTCACTTTAAACCAGTTTTCTGCACTAAAGCAAACCAGTTTTTCCATGTTAACTCAATGCATGCTTACACACACACACACACACACACACACACACACACACACACACACACACACACACACACACACACATACACACACAGCATAGTTAACCATGATTTACCATGATATACCACGTTCTAGTATTATTTACCAGGAGATAAACGACAATCTAGTATTATTTACTTTGATTTACCATGTTTCTAGCCTGATTTATCACATTACTAGCAATTATTTGAAGTGTCAGTGCAAATAAAGTGATTAACACTGACAAAATATGATTGTGTTATAATAGTTATTGCTATATAAGTGATTTTTAGTGTGTATTCAAGTATAAATGCAAGCACATGTGGAAAAATTTAATTAATAAGTAGAAGGGCCAGCAGAGGGCAGTAGAAGACCACTTATTGGCTCACTTTCACTTTAAACCTCATGATTTTGACCAGTTTTCTGCACTAAAGCAAACCAGTGTTTCCATGTTAACTCAATAATGCATACTTGCTACATATGCTACACACAATAATGCTACACACACACACACACACACACACACACACACACACACACACACACACACACACACACACACACACACAAATGTTTCAGTGATATTGGTGTCACATTCACCTTCATCACATTCACCTTCTGTCTTCATCACATTCACCATCTGTCGTCATCACCTGCACCTGCTCCTCATCACCCTCCTCATCATCACCTGCTCCTCATCATCATAACCGTCACCTGTTGTCCTTGTCTTGATCTGTGTATTTAAGTTCCCCTCTCATCCATTATCATTGTCGGTTATTGTTTGTGCACTAGCACTCTGTTATGTTTGTTTTCATGTTGGAAAATAAAACCTTTGTTATATTTGTACCACACACACACCACACACACACACACACACACACACACACACACACACACACACACACACACACACACACACACACACCATCATTTATCATGATTTACCATGGCTGATACCAATACCAATATGAGAAAATGACTATTTTAAACAGCAGGGGGCAGTAAAATACCACTTATTGGCTTAACATGCCATTAAATCATATCATTTTCACCTTTTTAACTGTTATAGAGGCAAATTTTGTCCGATCTGTCTGAAAATTTTCATGCTTGTTCAGGGTGATATTTCACACGTTCTGACTTGTTTTTAAGAAGGTCTGAGCATTGATTAAAGAGATATAGGCTTTCGGGGACACTTGGTAAAGGCCAGATTTTGAAGTGAACCTATTATAGCTATCCAAATGAAGTAGTTCAACTTTTTCTGACAATTATTGATCTAGTGAGTCCAGAGAATTGTATTGCACTAGTTTTGAACATTATGATATGAAAATTATATGATCAGACATGGAAAAGACCATTTACAGCCAATACAGGCAGTTTACCATAGGAAATATATGGTTTTAAAGCTTTTTAACAGTTATAGCGCCAACTATTGTCCAATCTCCATAAAATTTTGCAAGCTTGTTTGTGATGTTATGACACATATGCTCACCAATTTTTGTGAAGTTCTGAGTTTTCATTTAGGATTTATAGGCTTTTGAGTGTATTTTGCCACACCCATTTTATAAATGACCCTATTACAGCCATACAAATACAAAAGTTCAACTTTTTTTTGATAATTATTGATCTAGAGAGTCCATAGAATTGTCCTAGACTGGTCTGGTTCCGATCGGGCGAAAAACCAGGGACTAGTTCGCAAAAGTAGGTTTTTAACATATTCATGAATATTTAATGAACGGTTTGATTGACAGCAATGGTTCTTGAGGCAAAGTTGTTCAGCATGAGGAGATCTATCAAATGATATGCATTTTGTGAAAATAAGTGTAACACCACGTGATTACAGAGCCTTAAAACTCATTAGCGCCAACTAGTGGCCGATTTCTTTCAAAATTGTTACAGACCTCTAGGGGCTTGAGCCGAACATGCCCACCGAGTTTCGCTCCGATCGGACTTCGTTAACGGTGCTCAAACCTCATTGGCCAATGGCGGCCATGTTTTTCGAGATACGCCAATATCCTTTTACACATACATGGCCCCTTGGGCCAAGACACTGCATACCAAATTTCAAGTAATTCGGAAAAACGGTCAGGTGTCTATACGTTTATTTTTTTTATAGCGCCACCATGTGGCCAATCGACGCAATTTTTTTTACTGTGACCTCAGAGTGGCCTCTTACACATGTGTACCAAGTTTGGTGAAGTTTACTTAATTACTTCTTGAGTTATAGCCATTTTAGTAAAATAGGCTCCTCCCACAACGTTAATTTTGCACCCCCTAGGTACCATGAATCGAAATTTCAACGTTTTTTCGATAATTATTGATCTTCAGACTCCAGAGAACAATTCTGCACTGGTTTGGTTCCGATCGGGCGAAAAACCAGGGACTAGTTTGCAAAAGTAGTTTTTTGATAAAATTCAAAATGGCGAAAAATCTATCATGGCGGAAATGAAATCGGAGATATACGTTTTTTTCTTCAGGAGCTCTGGATTTCAATGATATAAGACACTTGAAGCTACGCCTTACGGTCTGGGAGTTCTGAGCAGTTTTGCGCTTTTGATTGCTATAGCGCCACCTATGGGCCGATTGGGCTGAGTCCGTGTATCTGAGTAGCGAGCAATAGTACTACCATCTGGCAAAGTTTCAAGTCTGTAGGTCTTACGGTTTGGGCTGCACGATGCGTTTTATGGCGGAAAAATAATAATAATAATTAAAGCTGCAAGCAGCATTTATCGGGGTTCAAGCATTTAAGGCCTTTAAGCACATAAGCATTTAAGATATTAAGATTTATTTAGAAAGCTTTTAACCACAGAAATAATAGATGGAAAAGTCCATTTACAGCCAATACAGGCAATTTACCATAGGAAATATGTGTTTTTTAAAGCTTTTTAACAGTTATAGCGCCACCTATAGTCCGATCTCCATGAAATTTTGCATGCTTGTTAATGATGTTATGGCACATATGCTCACCAATTTTCGTGAAGTTCTGAGTTTTCGTTTAGGATTTATAGGCTTTTGAGTGCATTTTGCCACGCCCATTTTCATTATGACCCAATATACCCATGCGAAAAATGCAAAAGTTCAACTTTTTTTTGATAATTTTTTATCTAGAGTGTCCAGAGAATTGTCCTAGACTGGTCTGGTTTCGATCGGGTGAAAAACCTAGGACTAGTTCGTAAAAGTAGGTTTATAACATAATTACGAATATTTAATAAAAGGTTTAATTGACAGCAATAGTTCTTGAGGCAAAGTTGTTCAGCATGAGCAGATCTATCAGATGATATGCATTTTGTGATGATAGGTGTAACACCACATGATTACAGAGCCATAAAACTCGTTAGCGCCAACTAGTGGCCGATTTCTTTCAAAACTCTTACAGACCTCTAGGACCATGAGTCGAACATGCCCATCGAGTTTCGTTCTGATCAGCCTCCGTTAACTTTGTCTAATAGGTGCTCAAATTTCATTGGTCGATGGCGGCCATGTTTTTCAAGATAAGCCAATGTCCTCATAGACATACATGCCACCTTGGACCAAGACACTGCATACCAATTTTCAAGTCAATCGGACTAACGGTCACGTGGTCATAGCCCTTTTCATGTTTTTTTCATGTTACAGCGCCACCTATTGATCAATCGTCGCGATTTTTTTACTGTGATCCCAGAATGAACTCATACATAAGTGTATCAAGTTTGGTGAAGATATCTCATTTCCTTTTCGAGTTATAGCCATTTTAGTAAAATAGGCTCCTCCCACAACATTAATTTATCACCCCCTAGCGACCAGGAATAGAAATTTCGACTTTTTTTCGATAATTATTGATCTTCAGACTCCAGAGAACATTTCTGCATTGGTTTGGTTCCGATCGGGCGAAAAACCAGGGACTAGTTCGCAAAAGTAGGTTTTTGACAAAATTCTAAATGGCGGAAAAATTTGCATACCGGAAATGAAATCGGAGATATACGTTTTGACCTTCAGGAGTCCAGCTTTCCAATGATATAAGAAACTTGAGTCTACGACATACGGTCTAGGAGTTATGAGCAGTTTCGCGCTTTTGGTTGCTATAGCGCCACCTATGGGCCAATCGGGGTCATACTTTGATAGGTTCTCCCCAAATTGAGTACTACCATTTGGCCAAGTTTCAAGGTTCCAGCATTTACGGTTTGGGCTGCACGATGCGTTTTAGGGGAGAATAATAATAATAATTAAAGCTGCAAGCAGCATTTATCGGGGTTCAAGCATTTAAGGCCTTTAGGCACATAAGCATTTAAGACATTAAGATTTATTTAGAAAGCTTTTAACCACTGAAATAATAGATGGAAAAGTCCATTTACAGCCAATACAGGCAATTTACCATAGGAAATATGTGTTTTTTAAAGCTTTTTAACAGTTATAGCACCATCTATAGTCCGATCTCCATGAAATTTTGCATGCTTGTTAATGATGTTATGGCACATAAGCTCACCAATTTTCGTGAAGTTCTGAGTTTTCGTTTAGGATTTATAGGCTTTTGAGTGCATTTTGCCACGCCCATTTTCTTTATGACCCAATATACCCATGCGAAAAATGCAAAAGTTCAACTTTTTTTTGATAATTATTGATCTTGAGAGTCCATAGAATTGTCCTAGACTCGTTTGGTTCTGATCGGGCGAAAAACCTAGGACTAGTTCGCAAAAGTAGGTTTTTAACATAATTACGAATATTTAATGAACGGTTTGATTGACAGCAATGGTTCTTGAGGCAAAGTTGTTCAACAAGAGGAGATCTATCAAATGGTATGCATTTTGTGACAATAAGTGTAACACCACGTGATTACAGAGCCATAAAACTCGTTAGCGCCAACTAGTGGCCGATTTCTTTTAAAATTCTTACAGACCTCTAGGGCCATGAGTCGAACATGCCCACCGAGTTTCGTTCCGATAGGCCTCCGTTAACCTTGTCTAATAGGTGCTCAAACTTCATTGGCCGATGGCGGCCATGTTTTTTGAGATACACCAATGTCCTCATAGACATACATGGCACCTTGGACCAAGACACTGCATACCAATTTTCAAGTCAATCGGACTAACGGTCAGGTGGTTATAGCCTGTTTTATGTTTTTTTCATGTTATAGCGCCACCATGTGACCAATCGCCGCGATTTTTTTACCGTGACCTCATATTGACGTCTTACACATGTGTACCAGGTTTGGTTAAAATACCTCTTTTACTTCTGGAGTTATAGCCATTTTAGTAAAATAGGCTCCTCCCACAACGTTAATTTTGCACCCCCTAGCGACCGTGAATCGAAATTTCAACTTTTTTTTGATAATTATTGATATTCAGACTCCAGAGAACAATTCTGCACTGGTTTGGTTCCGATCGGGCAAAAAACCAGGGACTAGTTCGCAAAAGTAGATTTTCGACAAAATTCAAAATGGCGGAAAATCTATCATGGCGGAAATAAAATCGGAGATATACGTTTTGTTCGTCAGGCGTCCAGCTTTCCAATGATATAAGACACTTGAGTCTATGATTTACGGTCTAGGAGTTATGAGCAGTTTCGCGCTTTTGGTTGCTATAGCGCCACCTATGGGCCAATCGGGGTCATAATTTGATAACCTCTCCTCGATTTTTGTACTACCATATGGCAAAGTTTCAAAGCTCTAGCCCTTACGGTTTGGGCTGCACGATGCGTTTTACGGCAGAATAATAATAATAATTAAAGCTGCAAGCAGCATTTATCGGGGTTCAAGCATTTAAGGCCTTTAGGCACATAAGCATTTAAGACATTAAGATTTATTTAGAAAGCTTTTAACCACTGAAATAATAGATGGAAAAGTCCATTTACAGCCAATACAGGCAATTTACCATAGGAAATATGTGTTTTTTAAAGCTTTTTAACAGTTATAGCACCATCTATAGTCCGATCTCCATGAAATTTTGCATGCTTGTTAATGATGTTATGGCACATAAGCTCACCAATTTTCGTGAAGTTCTGAGTTTTTGTTTAGGATTTATAGGCTTTTGAGTGCATTTTGCCACGCCCATTTTCTTTATGACCCAATATACCCATGCGAAAAATGCAAAAGTTCAACTTTTTTTTGATAATTATTGATCTTGAGAGTCCATAGAATTGTCCTAGACTCGTTTGGTTCTGATCGGGCGAAAAACCTAGGACTAGTTCGCAAAAGTAGGTTTTTAACATAATTACGAATATTTAATGAACGGTTTGATTGACAGCAATGGTTCTTGAGGCAAAGTTGTTCAACAAGAGGAGATCTATCAAATGGTATGCATTTTGTGACAATAAGTGTAACACCACGTGATTACAGAGCCATAAAACTCGTTAGCGCCAACTAGTGGCCGATTTCTTTTAAAATTCTTACAGACCTCTAGGGCCATGAGTCGAACATGCCCACCGAGTTTCGTTCCGATAGGCCTCCGTTAACCTTGTCTAATAGGTGCTCAAACTTCATTGGCCGATGGCGGCCATGTTTTTTGAGATACACCAATGTCCTCATAGACATACATGGCACCTTGGACCAAGACACTGCATACCAATTTTCAAGTCAATCGGACTAACGGTCAGGTGGTTATAGCCTGTTTTATGTTTTTTTCATGTTATAGCGCCACCATGTGACCAATCGCCGCGATTTTTTTACCGTGACCTCATATTGACGTCTTACACATGTGTACCAGGTTTGGTTAAAATACCTCTTTTACTTCTGGAGTTATAGCCATTTTAGTAAAATAGGCTCCTCCCACAACGTTAATTTTGCACCCCCTAGCGACCGTGAATCGAAATTTCAACTTTTTTTTGATAATTATTGATAATCAGAGTCCAGAGAACAATTCTGCACTGGTTTGGTTCCGATCGGGCAAAAAACCAGGGACTAGTTCGCAAAAGTAGATTTTCGACAAAATTCAAAATGGCGGAAAATCTATCATGGCGGAAATAAAATCGGAGATATACGTTTTGTTCGTCAGGCGTCCAGCTTTCCAATGATATAAGACACTTGAGTCTATGACTTACGGTCTAGGAGTTATGAGCAGTTTCGCGCTTTTGGTTGCTATAGCGCCACCTATGGGCCAATCGGGGTCATAATTTGATAACCTCTCCTCGATTTTTGTACTACCATATGGCAAAGTTTCAAAGCTCTAGCCCTTACGGTTTGGGCTGCACGATGCGTTTTACGGCAGAATAATAATAATAATAATAATAATAAAAATCAGCACAATTACAATAGGGTTTCAGCACTTCGTGCTTGAACCCCTAATAATAATAATAAAAATCAGCACAATTACAATAGGGTTTCAGCACTTCGTGCTTGAACCCCTAATAAAAATCAGTACAATTACAATAGGGTTTCAGCACTTCGTGCTTGAACCCCTAATAATAATAATAATAATAATTAAAGCTGCAAGCAGCATTTATCGGGGTTCAAGCAGTTAAGGCCTTTAAGCACAAAAGCATCAAAAGTGATTAACTTTTATTTAGCAAGCATGTAACTACTAACATAATAGATGGAAAAGACCATTTACAGGAAATACAATAGGAAATATATGGTTTTAAAGCTTTTTAGCAGTTATAGCGCCAGCTATCGTCCGATCTTCATAAAAATCGGCATGCTTGTTAATGATGTTATGTCACATATGCTCACCAATTTTTGTGAAGTTCTGAGTTTTCATTTAGGATTTATAGGCTTTTTAGTGTTTTTTGCCACGCCCCTTTTCTAAATGACCCTCTTACAGCCATCTACATGCAAAAGTTCAACTTTTTTTGATAATTATTGATCTTGAGTGTCCAGAGAATTGTCCTAGACTGGTCTGGTTTCGATCGGGCGAAAAACCTAGGACTAGTTCGCAAAAGTAGGTTTTTAACATAATTACAAATATTTAATAAACGGTTTAATTGACAGCATTAGTTCTTGAGGCAAAGTTGTTCAGCATGAGCAGTTCTATCAGATGATATGCATTTTGTGATGATAAGTGTAACACCACGTGATTACAGACCCATAAAACTCGTTAGCGCCAACTAGTGGCCGATTTCGTTCAAAACTCTTACAGACCTCTAGGGCCATGAGTCGAACATGCCCATCGAGTTTCGTTCCGATCGGCCTCCGTTAGCCTTGTCTAATAGGTGCTCAAATTTCATTGGTCGATGGCGGCCATGTTTTTCGAGATACGCCAATGTCCTCATAGACATACATGGCACCTTGGACCAAGACACTGCATACCAATTTTCAAGTCAATCGGACAAACGGTCACGTGGTCATAGCCCTTTTCATGTTTTTTTCATGTTATAGCGTCACCTAGTGATCAATCGTCGCAATTTTTTTACTATGACCCCAGATTGAACTCATACACATGTGCACCAAGTTTGGTGAAGATATCTCATTTCCTTTTCGAGTTATAGCCATTTTAGTAAAATAGGCTCCTCCCACAACATTAATTTATCACCCCCTAGCGACCAGGAATCGAAATTTCGACTTTTTTTCGATAATTATTGATCTTCAGACTCCAAAGAACATTTCTGCACTGGTTTGGTTCCGATCGGGCGAAAAACCAGGGACTAGTTCGCAAAAGTAGGTTTTTGACAAAATTCAAAATGGCGGAAAAATTTGCATACCTGAAATAAAATCGGAGATATACGTTTTGACCTTCAGGCGTCCAGCTTTCCAATGATATAGGACACTTGAGTCTAGGACATACGGTCTAGGAGTTATGAGCAGTTTCGCGCTTTTGGTTGCTATAGCGCCACCTATGGGCCAATCTGAGTCATACTTTGATAGGTTCTCCCCAAATTGAGGACTACCATTTGGCCAAGTTTCAAGGTTCCAGCTCTTACGGTTTGGTCTGCACGATGCGTTTTAGGGGAGAATAATAATAATAATTAAAGCTGCAAGCAGCATTTATCGGGGTTCAAGCAGTTAAGGCCTTTAAGGCATTTAAGCACAAAAGCATCAAAAGTTATTAAGATTTATTTAGCAAGCATGTAACCACTGACATAATAGATGGAAAAGACCATTTACAGCCAATACAGGCAATTTGCCATGGGATATATATGGTTTTAAAGCTTTTTAACAGTTATAGCGCCACCTATGGTCCGATCTCCATAAAATTGTTTACTGTGACCTCAAATTGAACCCATACACATGTGTACTGAGTTTGGTGAAGATATCTCATTTACTTCTTGAGTTATAGCCATTTGAGTAAAATAGGCTCCTCCCACAACGATTTGCCACATTCTAGAATTATTTAATATGATTCTAGCATGATTTACTATCATATACCATGTTCCAGAATGATTTATTAGGATTCTAGCATGATTTACCTTGATACACCTCATTTCAGTATTATTTACTATGATTTACAATGTTTCTAGCATGATTAACCACATTACTAGCAATTATGTGAAGTGTCAGTGCAAATGAGGTGATGAACACTGACAAAATATTATTGTGTTATAATAGTTAGTTATATACGTGATTTTTAGTGTGTGTCCAAGTATGAATGCAAAAGCACATGTAAAAGCTCCAAAACTCTGGAATAGCCTTCCTGATACTGTTCGTTGCTCAGACTCGCTCTCCCAGTTTAAAACTAGATTAAAGTCGCATCTCTTCAGCCAGGCATTCATATAATATTTTTAATCTTACAGTTCAAATTACAATCCGGCCTCTAGTTAATAAACGCCAGAGGAGAACTGGCCCCCGACTGAGCCTGGGTTCTCCCAAGGTTTTTTTTTTCTCCATTGGGTCACCTGATGGAGTTTTAGGACACTATTAGGTCACTTGATGGAGTTTTTCGGTTCCTTGCCACTGTTGCCTTTGGCTTGCTCAGTTGGGGATATTCTGGGGATATCTAATTTGATTTTATCAATAAATTCCACTAGAAACAAACCTTGTTGTATTATTTTAATTTAATACTGTGAAGCTGCTTTGATACAATCTATATTGTGAAAAGCGCTATACAAATATACTTGACTTGACTTGACTTGACTTAAAATATTTCATTATTGAGTAGAATGGCCAGCAGAGGGCACTAGAAGACCACTTATTGGCTCACTTTCACTTTAAACCAGTTTTCTGCACTAAAGCAAACCAGTTTTTCCATGTTAACTCAATGCATGCTTACACACACACACACACACACACACACACACACACACACACACACACACACACACACACACACACACACACACACACACACACACACACACACACACACACACAGTTTAGTTAACCATGATTTACCATGATATACCACGTTCTAGTATTATTTACCAGGAGATAAACGACAATCTAGTATTATTTACTTTGATTTACCATGTTTCTAGCCTGATTTATCACATTACTAGCAATTATTTGAAGTGTCAGTGCAAATAAAGTGATTAACACTGACAAAATATGATTGTGTTATAAAAGTTATTGCTATATAAGTGATTTTTTTAGTGTGTATTCAAGTATGAATGCAAGCACATGTTGAAATATTTCATTAATAAGTAGAATGGCCAGCAGAGGGCAGTAGAAGACCACTTATTGGCTCACTTTCACTTTAAACCAGTTTTCTGCACTAAAGCAAACCAGTTTATCCATGTTAACTCAATGCATGCTTACACACACACACACACACACACACACACACACACACACACACACACACACACACACACACACACACACACACACACACACACACACACACAGACACACACACACAGCATAGTTAACCATGATTTACCATGATTTACCACATTACTAGCAATTATTTGAAGTGTCAGTGCAAATAAAGTGATTAACACTGACAAAATATGATTGTGTTATAATAGTTATTGCTATATAAGTGATTTTTAGTGTGTATTCAAGTATAAATGCAAGCACATGTGGAAAAATTTAATTAATAAGTAGAATGGCCAGCAGAGGGCAGTAGAAGACCACTTATTGGCTCACTTTCACTTTAAACCTCATGATTTTGACCAGTTTTCTGCACTAAAGCAAACCAGTGTTTCCATGTTAACTCAATAATGCATACTTGCTACATATGCTACACACAATAATGCTACACACACACACACACACACACACACACACAAATGTTTTAGTGATATTGGTGTCACATTCACCTTCATCACATTCACCTTCTGTCTTCATCACATTCACTATCTGTCGTCATCACCTGCACCTGCTCCTCATCACCCTCCTCATCATCACCTGCTCCTCATCATCATAACCGTCACCTGTTGTCCTTGTCTTGATCTGTGTATTTAAGTTCCCCTCTCATCCATTATCATTGTCGGTTATTGTTTGTGCACTAGCACTCTGTTATGTTTGTTTTCATGTTGGAAAATAAAACCTTTGTTATATTTGTACCACACACACACACACACACACACACACACACACACACACACACACACACACACACACACACACACACACCATCATTTATCATGATTTACCATGGCTGATACCAATACCAATATGAGAAAATGACTATTTTAAACAGCGGGGGGCAGTAAAATACCACTTATTGGCTTAACATGCCATTAATTCATATCATTTTCACCTTTTTAACTGTTATAGAGGCAAATTTTGTCCGATCTGTCTGAAAATTTTCATGCTTGTTCAGGGTGATATTTCACACGTTCTGACTTGTTTTTAAGAAGGTCTGAGCATTGATTAAAGAGATATAGGCTTTCGGGGACACTTGGTAAAGGCCAGATTTTGAAGTGAACCTATTATAGCTATCCAAATGAAGTAGTTCAACTTTTTCTGACAATTATTGATCTAGTGAGTCCAGAGAATTGTATTGCACTAGTTTTGAACATTATGATATGAAAATTATATGATCAGAGATGGAAAAGACCATTTACAGCCAATACAGGCAGTTTACCATAGGAAATATATGATTTTAAAGCTTTTTAACAGTTATAGCGCCACCTATCGTCCGATCTCCATAGAATTTTTCATGCTTGTTAATGATGTTATGTCACATATGCTGACCAATTTTTGTGAAGTTCTGAGTTTTTATTTAGGATTTATAGGCTTTTTAATGTATTTTGACACGCCCATTTTATAAATTACCCTATTACAGCCATCCACATGCAAAAGTTCAACTTTTTTTTGATAATTATTGATCTAGAGAGTCCAGAGAATTGTCCTAGACTGGTCTGGTTCCGATCGGGCAAAAAACCTAGGACTAGTTCGCAAAAGTAGGTTTTTAACATATTAATGAATAATTAATGAACAGTTTGATTGACAGCAATGGTTCTTGAGGCAAAGTTGTTCAGGATGAGGAGATCTATCAAATGATATGCATATTGTGTGGATATTTGTAACACCACGTGATTACAGAGCCGTAAAACTCGTCAGCGCCAACTAGTGGCCGATTTCTTTCAAAATTCTTACAGACCTTTAGGGCCATGAGCCGAACATGCCCATTGAGTTTCGTTCCGATCGGCCTCCGTTAACCTTGTCTAATAGGTGCTCAAACTTCGTTGGCCAATGGCGGCCATGTTTTTTGAGATACGCCAATGTCCTCATAGACATACATGGCACCTTGGACCAAGACACTGCATACCAATTTTCAAGTCAATCGGACTAACGGTCAGGTGGTTATAGCCTGTTTTAAGTTTTTTTCATTTTATAGCGCCACCATGAGGCCAATCGTCGCGATTTTTTTACTGTGACCCCAGAGTAAGCTCATACACATGTGTACCAAGTTTGGTGAAGATACCTCATTTACATCGGGAGTTATAGCCATTTTAGTAAAATAGGCCCCTCCCACAACGTACGTTTTGGCGCCCCTTAGCGACCGTGAATCGAAATTTCCACTTTTTTTCGATAATTATTGATAATCAGTCTCCAGAGAACATTTCTGCACTAGTTTGGTTCCAATCGGGCAAAAAACCAGGGACTAGTTCGCAAAAGTAGATTTTTGACAAAATTCAAAATGGCGGAAAATCTATCATGGCGGAAATGAAATCGGAGATATACGTTTTGTTCGTCAGGCGTCCAGCTTTCCAATGATATAAGACACTTGAGTCTACGACATACGGTCTAGGAGTTATGAGCAGTTTCGCGCTTTTGGTTGTTATAGCGCCACCTATGGGCCAATCGGGGTCATAATCTCTGAACCTTTCCTCGATTTTTGTACTACAATCTGTCAAAGTTTCAAAGTTCCAGCTCTTACGGTTTGGGCTGCACGATGCGTTTTACGGCGGAATAATAATAATAATAATAATAATTAAAGCTGCAAGCAGCATTTATCGGGGTTCAAGCAGTTAAAGCCTTTTAGGCATTTAAGCACAAAAGCATCAAAAGTTATTAAGATTTATTTAGCAAGCATGTAATCACGGACATAATAGATGGAAAAGACCATTTACAGCCAATACAGGCAGTTTACATAGGAAATATATGGTTTTAAAGCTTTTTAACAGTTATAGCGCCACCTATCGTCCGATCTCCATAAAATTTTGCATGCTTGTTAATGATGTTATGTCACATATGCTGACCAATTTTTGTGAAGTTCTGCATTTTCATTTATGATTTATAGGCTTTTGACTGTATTTTGCCACGCCCATTTTATAAATGACCCTATTACAGCCATCCAAATGCAAAAGTTCAACTTTTTTTTGATAATTATTGATCTAGAGAGTCCAGAGAATTGTCCTAGACTGGTCTGGTTCCGATCGGGTGAAAAACCTAGGACTAGTTCGCAAAAGTAGGTTTTAGACATATTCGTGAATATTTAATGAACGGTTTGATTGACAGCAATGGTTCTTGAGGCAAAGTTGTTCAGCATGAGCAGATCTATCAAATGATATGCATATTGTGTGGATGAGTGTAACACCACGTGATTACAGAGCCATAAAACTCGTTAGCGCCAACTAGTGGCCGATTTCTTTCAAAATTCTTACAGACCTCTAGGGCCATAAGACGAACATGCCCATCGAGTTTCGTTCTGATCGGCCTCCGTTAACCTTGTCTAATCGGTGCTCAAACTTCATTGGCCGATAGCGGCCATGTTTTTTGAGATACGCCAATGTCCTCATATACATACATGGCACCTTGGACCAAGACACTGCATACCAATTTTCAAGTCAATCGGACTAACGGTCAGGTGGTTATAGCCTGTTTTATGTTTTTTTCATGTTATAGCGCCACCATGTGGCCAATCGCCGCGATTTTTTTACCGTGACCTCAGATTGACCTCTTACACATGTGTACCAAGTTTGGTTAAAATACCTCTTTTACTTCTGGAGTTATAGCCATTTTAGTAAAATAGGCTCCTCCCACAACGTTAATTTTGCACCCCCTAGCGACCATGAATCGAAATTTCAACTTTTTTTCGATAATTATTGATCTTCAGACTCCATAGAACAATTCTGCACTGGTTTGGTTCCGATCGGGCGAAAAACCAGGGACTAGTTTGCAAAAGTAGATTTTAGACAAAATTCAAAATGGCGGAAAATCTATCATGGCGGAAATAAAATCGGAGATATACGTTTTGTTCGTCAGGCGTCCAGCTTTCCAATGATATAAGACACTTGAGTCTATGACTTACGGTCTAGGAGTTATGAGCAGTTTCGCGCTTTTGGTTGTTATAGCGCCACCTATGGGCCAATCGGGGTCATAATCTCTGAACCTTTCCTCGATTTTTGTACTACCATCTGTCAAAGTTTCAAAGCTCTAGCCCTTACGGTTTGGGCTGCACGATGCGTTTTACGGCAGAATAATAATAATAATAATAATTAAAGCTGCAAGCAGCATTTATCGGGGTTCAAGCATTTAAGGCCTTTAAGCACATAAGCATTTAAGACATTAAGTTTTATTTAGAAAGCTTTTAACCACTGAAATAATAGATGGAAAAGTCCATTTACAGCCAATACAGGCAATTTACCATAGGAAATATATGGTTTTAAAGCCTTTTGACTGTTATAGTGCTATCTTTGGTCCGATCTCCATAAAATTTTGCATGCTTGTTAATGATGTTATGTCACATATGCTCACCAATTTTTGTGAAGTTCTGAGTTTTCATTTAGGGTTTATAGGCTTTTTAGTGCATTTTGCCACGCCCCTTTTATAAATAACCCTATTACAGCCATCCTAATGCAAAAGTTTAACTTTTTTTTTGATAATTATTGATCTAGAGTGTCCAGAGAATTGTCCTAGACTGGTCTGGTTCCGATCGGGCAAAAAACCTAGGACTAGTTCGCAAAAGTAGGTTTTTAACATATTCGTAAATATTTATTGAACGGTTTGATTGACATTAATGGTTCTTGAGGCAAAGTTGTTCAACATGAGGAGGTCTATCAAATGATATGCATTTTGTGATGAAATTTGTTACACCACGTGATTACCGAGCCTTAAAACTCGTTAGCGCCAACTAGTGGCCGATTTCTTTCAAAATTCTTACAGACCTCTAGGGGCTTGAGCCGAACATGCCCACCGAGTTTCGTTCCGATCGCACTTCGTTAACCTTCTTTTAATAGGTGCTCAAAACTCATTGGCCAATGGCGGCCATGTTTTTCGAGATACGCCAATATCCTTTTAGACATACATGGCCCCTTGGGCCAAGACACTGCATACCAAATTTCAAGTCAATCGGACTAACGGGCAGGTGTCTATACGTTTTTTTTGTTTTATAGCGCCACCATGTGGCCAATCGACGCAATTTTTTTACTGTGACCTCAAATTGACCTCTTACACACGTTTAGCAAGTTTGGTGAAGTTTACTGAATTACTTCTTGAGTTATAGCCATTTTAGTAAAATAGGCTCCTCCCACAACGTTAATTTTGCACCCCCTAGCGACCGTGAATCGAAATTTCAACTTTTTTTCGATAATTATTGATCTTCAGACTCCACAGAACAATTCTGCACTGGTTTGGTTCCGATCGGGCAAAAAACCAGGGACTAGTTCGCAAAAGTAGGTTTTCGACAAAATTCAAAATGGCGGAAAATCTATCATGGCGGAAATAAAATCGGAGATATACGTTTTGTTCGTCAGGCGTCCAGCTTTCCAATGATATAAGACACTTGAGTCTATGACTTACGGTCTAGGAGTTATGAGCAGTTTCGCGCTTTTGGTTGCTATAGCGCCACCTATGGGCCAATCGGGCTCATAATTTGATAACCTCTCCTCGATTTTTGTACTACCATCTGGCAAAGTTTCAAAGCTCCAGCTCTTACGGTTTGGGCTGCACGATGCGTTTTAGCGGAGAAGAAAAATAATAATAATAATAAAAATTAAAGCTGCAAGCAGCATTTATCGGGGTTCAAGCAGTTAAGGCCGTTAAGGACTTTAAGCACAAAAGCATCAAAAGTTATAAAGTTTTATTTAGCAAGCATGACATCATAGATGGAAAAGACCATGTTCTAGCATGATTTACCATGATATGCCACATTCTAGCATGATTTACCATAGTTTATCATGATTTACCATGGTTTACCATGATTTACCTTGTTCTAGCATAGTTTACCATGAATTTATCTCAGTTTACCTTGATTTACCATGTTCTAGCATGATTTACCATGATATACCACATTCTAGCAAGATTTACCATAGTTTATCATGATTTACCCTGTTCTAGCATAGTTTACCATGAATTTATCTTAGTTTACCTTAATTTACCATGTTCTAGCATGATTTACCATGATATACCACATTCTAGCATGATTTACCATAGTTTATCATGATTTACCATGGTTTACCATGATTTACCCTGTTCTAGCATGATTTACCATGATATATCACATTCTAGAATGATTTACCAGGATTCTAGCATGATTTACCTTGATACACCACATTCTAGTATGATTTACTATGATTTACCATGTTTCTAGCGTGATTTACCATGATTTACCACATTACTAGCAATTATGTGAAGTGTCAGTGCAAATGAAGTGATAAACACTGTCAAAATATGATTTTGTTATAATAGTTATTGTTATATAAGTGATTTGCACAAAGCACATGTGAAAAGACTTCATAAGTAGAATGGCCAGCAGAGGGCACTAGAAGACCACTTATTGGCTCAGTTTCACTTTAAATTTCATTATTTTTACCAGTTTTCTGCACTAAATCAAATCAGTTTTTCCATGTTAACTCAATAATGCATGCTTACACACACACACACACACACACACACACACACACACACACACACACACACACACACACACACACACACACACACACACACACACAAGACAAATGTTGTTGTTGTTTTTTCAATGCTATTGGGATATGTCATAATGAAAATATATTTGAATGGTCTATAAACATTTCACAAAGTCTTTGTAAGCTATTAATCAGAAGATTCAGAATTTATTCAGAAACCTAAGACTACACAAACACATTATGTTGTAGATACAGACATTTGAACTATATGATGTGATCAAACTGTCAATACTAATACTTTAACGGATGGATTTTGACTAAATGTAATTGTAATTGTAAATGTTAAAATAGTGATTTTATAAATTTTAAACAGCAGGGGGCAGTAAAATACAACTTATTGGCTTAATATGCCATTATATTCATATAATTTTCACCTTTTTAACTGTTATAGAGGCAAATTTTGTCCGATCGGTCTGAAAATTTTCATGCATGTTCAGAGTGATATTTCACTGGCTTTTTAAGAAGGTCTGAGTCATTCATTAAAGAGATATAGGCTTTCGGGGACACTTGGTAAAGGCTACATTTTGAAGTGAACCTATTATAACTATCCAAATGAAGTAGTTCAACTTTTTCTGACAATTATTGACCTAGTGAGTCCAGAGAATTGTATTGCACTAGTTTTGAACATTATGATATGAAAATTATATGATCAGAGATGGAAAAGACCTTTTACAGCCAATACAGGCAGTTTACCATAGGAAATATATGGTTTTAAAGCTTTTTAACAGTTATAGCGCCACCTATGGTCCGATCTCCATAAAATTTGGCATGCTTGTTAATGATGTTATGTCACATATGCTCACCGATTTTTGTGAAGTTCTGAGTTTTTATTTAGGATTTATAGGATATTTAATGTATTTTGCCACGCCCATTTTATAAATGACCCTATTAGAGCCATCCAAATGCAAAATTTCAACTTTTTTTTGATAGTTTTTGATCTAGAGAGTCCAGAGAATTGTCCTAGACTGGTCTGGTTCCGATCGGGTGAAAAACCTAGGACTAGTTCGCAAAAGTAGGTTTTTAACATGTTTGCGAATATTTAATGAATGGTTTGATTGACAGCAATGGTTCTTGAGGCAAAGTTGTTCAGGATGAGGAGATCTATCAAATGATATACATATTGTGTGGATATTTGTAACACCACGTGATTACAGAGCCGTAAAACTCGTTAGCGCCAACTAGTGGCCGATTTCTTTCAAAATTCTTACAGACCTCTAGGGCCTTGAGTCGAACATGCCCATCGAGTTTCGTTCCGATCGGTCTCCGTTAACCTTGTCTAATAGGTGCTCAAACTTCATTGGCCGATGGCGGCCATGTTTTTTGAGATACGCCAATGTCCTCATACACATACATGGCACCTTGGACCAAGACACTGCATACCAATTTTCAAGTCAATCGGACTAACGGTCAGGTGGTTATAGCCTGTTTTATGTTTTTTTCATGTTATAGCGCCACCATGAGGCCAATCGTCGCGATTTTTTTACTGTGACCTCAGATTGACCTCTTACACATGTGTACCAAGTTTGGTGAAGATACCTCATTTACTTCTGGAGTTATAGCCATTTTAGTAAAATAGGCCCCGCCCACAACGTACGTTTTGGCGGCCCTTAGCGTCCGTGAATCGAAATTTCAACTTTTTTTCGATAGTTTTTGATATTCAGACTCTAGAGAACATTTCTGCACTGGTTTGGTTCCGATCGGGCGAAAAACCTAGGACTAGTTCGCAAAAGTATGTTTTTGACAAAATTCAAAATGGCGGAAAATCTATCATGGCGGAAATGAAATCGGAGATATACGTTTTGTTCGTCAGGCGTCCAGCTTTCCAATGATATAAGACACTTGAGTCTACGTCATACGGTCTAGTAGTTATGAGCAGTTTTGCGCTTTTGGTTGCTATAGCGCCACCTATGGGCCAATCGGGGTCATACTTTTATAGGTTCTCCCCAAATTGAGGACTACCATTTGGCCAAGTTTCAAGGTTCCAGCTCTTACGGTTTGGTCTGCACAATGCGTTTTAGGGGAAAATAATAATAATAATAATAATAATAATAATAAAAATCAGTACAATTACAATAGGGTTTCAGCACTTCGTGCTTGAACCCCTAATCAGTACAATTACAATAGGGTTTCAGCACTTCGTGCTTGAACCCCTAATAATAAAAATCAGCACAATTACAATAGGGTTTCAGCACTTCGTGCTTGAACCCCTAATAATTAAAGCTGCAAGCAGCATTTATCGGGGTTCAAGCAGTTAAGGCCTTTAAGCACAAAAGCATCAAAAGTTATTAAGTTTTATTTAGCAAGCATGTAACCACTGAAATAATAGATGGAAAAGACCATTTACAGCCAATACATACAATGTACCATAGGAAATCTATGGTTTTAAAGCTTTTTAACAGTTATAGCGCCACCTATGGACCGATCTCCATGACATTTTGCATGCTTGTTAAGGATGTTATGTCACATATTCTCACCAATTTTTGTGAAGTTCTGAGTTTTCATTTAGGATTTATAGGCTTTTGAGTGTATTTTGCCACGCCCATTTTATAAATGACCCTATTACAGCCATCCAAATGCAAAAGTTAAACTTTTTTTTGATAATTATTGATCTAGAGAGTCCAGAGAATTGTCCTAGACTGGTCTGGTTCCAATCGGGCAAAAAACCTAGGACTAGTTCGCAAAAGTAGGTTTTAGACATATTCGTGAATATTTAATGAACGGTTTGATTGACAGCAATGGTTCTTGAGGCAAAGTTGTTCAGCATGAGCAGATCTATCAAATGATATGCATTTTGTGACAATAAGTGTAACACCACGTGATTACAGAGCCATAAAACTCGTTAGCGCCAACTAGTGGCCGATTTCTTTCAAAATTCTTACAGACCTATTGGGCCATGAGTCGAACATGCCCATCGAGTTTCGTTCCGATCGGCCTCCGTTAACCTTGTCTAATAGTTGCTCAAATTTCATTGGCCAATGGCGGCCATGTTTTTTGAGATACGCCAATATCCTTTTAGACATACATGGCCCCTTGGGCCAAGACACTGCGTACCAAATTTCAAGTCAATCGGACTAACGGTCAGGCGTCTATATGTTTTTTTTGTTTTATAGCCCCACCATGTGGCCAATCGACGCAATTTTTTTACTGTGACCTCAAATTGACCTCCTACACATGTGTACCAAGTTTGGTGAAGTTTACTGAATTACTTCTTGAGTTATAGCCATTTTAGTAAAATAGGCTCCTCCCACAACGTTAATTTTGCACCCCCTAGCGACCGTGAATCGAAATTTCAACATTTTTTCGATAATTATTGATCTTCAGACACCAGAGAACAATTCTGCACTGGTTTGGTTCCGATCGGGCGAAAAACCAGGGACTAGTTCGTAAAAGTAGGTTTTCAACAAAATTCAAAATGGCGGAAAATCTATCATGGCGGAAATAAAATCGGAGATATACGTTTTGTTCGTCAGGCGTCCAGCTTTCCAATGATATAAGACACTTGAGTCTATGACTTACGGTCTAGGAGTTATGAGCAGTTTCGCGCTTTTGGTCGCTATAGCGCCACCTATGGGCCAATCGGGCTCATAATTTGATAACCTCTCCTCGATTTTTGTACTACCATCTGGCAAAGTTTCAAAGCTCCAGCTCTTACGGTTTGGGCTGCACGATGCGTTTTAGCGGAGAAGAAAAATAATAATAATAATAAAAATCAGTACAATTACAATAGGGTTTCAGCACTTCGTGCTTGAACCCCTAATAATTAAAGCTGCAAGCAGCATTTAGCGGGGTTCAAGCATTTAGGGTCTTTAAGCACATAAGGCAGTTTAGTGAGTTGTCTGAGTTTTTGTTTAGGATTTACAGGCTTTTGAGTGTTTTTTGCCATAACCATTTTCTAAATGATCCTGTTATGGCTACCCAATGGGTAAAGTTTAAGTTTTTTATATAATTATTGATCTAGAGCTTCCAGAAAATTGTACTGCACTGGTATATTTCCGATCGGGCTAAAAACCGATGGCGGCATAGACATACATGGCACCTTGGACCAAGACACTGCATGCCAATTTTAAAGTCAATCGAACTAATGGTCAGGTGGTTATAGCCCTTTTCCTGTTTTTGTGATTATATGGCCTGATCTCCATTTTAAATAATTATTTTAAAGGTGCTGTAGAATGCATTGATATATTTTAAATTGTTCTCTGATATCTCTGAAACAGAAATGTCTTCAACAGTCAAGTAGTGGATAAAATCACTAATGTTACTTTCTGCTTGCGGTAGGGGTTGTAATGGAAATATAACATTAGTTGGAACTGCCCCCTTCTTCAGTATCAAACAATGAGCGAAACCTGCTTGATATTGTCCCACTCCCAGGTTAGAAAAACTGTCTGTGGTAAAATGGGCAGAGCAAACTAACAGCTTTGAATTAAAATGGTGAGGTATCCTGTTGTAAACATCAACCATGCCTGTTGACAGTTTTGTGGGAAGGGAATGAAAAGTTCTCAAATCTGCAGCACAGCCTCGAACATAACATTTATATCCATGATCTGCCATTTTCACTATTGTCCTTGCTTGCTTCTTCACAATACCTGCAGATCTTCTGATGATTCAGCTGTGCAGGTCCACGTTAACACTGCCTGGCCTAGAACATGGGCTGGTATATGCAAATTTGGGGGGTATAAATATTAATGATCCTGACTCCAACGTCACAGTCAGTGTTATGCTGGGATTCACTCATTTTTCAGCGGTCTTTTGCAAACAGGAGATTTACACATGAAGGAGGAAACAATGGTGTTTGAGGCTCACGGTATGTCAGTTCCATGTCCAGAACTCTTATCATTCAACTATGCCAAGATAAATACAGTTTTCAATTGTATGGCACCTTTAAAATAGATGATTAGTAATATAATGCTTACTTGTAGTCTGAAATGGCTTTAACAAAAGAAGAAAAATAGTCTTAGATTTCTGTTCACTCTAATCATGTACAAATAAAGTAGCACATTAAGATTACATTTATTTGAATGCATTAGTGAGTGTGTGATTGTGCTGTGTGTGCAGCGTATCAATACTAAAAGTGAAGGTGTAGTTTATATCTTTGGTGATAATATCTGTAGTAATCATAAAAAAATCAATTAAGAAATAAAGAATTAAAATTACAAATAATATTCTATTAAGATATGAGTTACAATAACATGATTTGCAATAGTAATAATATCAATAATATATGCACAATACACACAGATTAGACTATCAGGTCTGTGTCTTACAAAAACATTAGTATTGCAGCCAATGTGAGTCTGTGGCATTTATAAACAGACAAAATATGATTTGAAATGTTATTTTAATGATTTTATTAAGTTTAAACAATATTTCAAATGGAAAAAAAATGAAAAATAATATTTTAGTGAGCAGAATGAACCAATGAGTGGTCTTCATCTGGTGGTTAAAATGTAAATGAAAACAATAATACTTAAACAATAATACTTAATACACTAACCATGCTTGAACACACACATGCACACACATTTTGTTGTAGATGTAGATATTTAAAATAAAAGATAGGTAACAAAATGATAATTGCAAATCTCCTCTGTATAACACCATTTTCAGATTGAGGGGCAGAATTGTTCAAACTGAGAGCTCAGTACAAATGAAGTGATAAACTTTGACAAAACATGATTGTGTTATAATAGGTGATTTTCATGCAAGTAATTATATACTTTATACAAAAATTAATGCAAAAGCACAGGTGAAAATATTTTATTAAGTAGAATGTCCTGCAGAGGGCAGTAGAAGACCACTAATTGACTCACTTTCATTTGAAAGACTTTTTTATCCACCAGTAAAACAAAGCAGTTTCTCCATGTTCTTTCCATTAAGCATGCTTACACACACAGACACACACAAACACATCCACACACACACATCCACACACACACACACACACACACACACACACACACACACAAAGATAAATATGTTTTCCATGTTTTTAGGATGTGATATTGTGAAAATATCTTTTAATGGTCTAACCATTTCACATATTTCTTTGTGATCTGTATTACCAGTCCGTAATAATAATAATAATAATAATATTTAATTGTCTATAGGCATTTCTTTATCTAATAATATAAAACTTCATAATAATCATAATAAAAAATTAAAAAATAAAATATATACAAATATCATAATAAAATAAAAAACATCATAATAAAAAAGATTGCTTTTTAAAGCATTTGTTTGTTTCCCAATACTGAAAGTGAATAAAAAGATCATGTGTAATCCTGCTGCTCCCTCCAGTGGACAACAGTGGTGTGTTTCTAGTGGTGCAACAGTTGAAGTGATTGATTGAATTAATGAATGAATGAATGGGAATTTGGTTTATCACTTTTATCTCCGGAACCAAAAGGCGAAAAATTCTGAAACTCAGAGCATAGATAGTGCTTGAGGAGTCTTGTTGAATGAGACCATCGCGGTGTTTTGGGGCGATTGGGACCGGGAGTTCTGATCGTTCAAAGGCATATATTTCAGGGCTTTTATCTCTGGAAGGCCCGAGGCCCGCGACGATACGTTTCGATCAAGAGAGGTCCTTACCATCAAAATTTGAGCGTGCAGCGTCTTTCCGTTTTCGAGTTATGAGTGAATTTGTACTGGGGGGGCGTGGCCTAAATGGCGGCCTCCGTTTTTACTTTCGTTTCAGGATTCCATTCCTTAATTTGACAGAATTGTCAATAGTAATACTTCAATAGATGAGTTTTGACAAAATGTGATTGTAAATGTTAAAATAATGATTTTATAAAGTCTAAATATGAATTATATAACAATATTAGGGAGTAGTATGATGAAATGACAGCAGGGGGCAGTACAATACCACTTATTGACTTAATATGCCATGTTATATCATTTTTACCTTTTTAACTGTTATAGAGGCAAATTTTGTCCGATCTGTCTGAAATTTTTCATGCTTCTTAAGAGCAGAACTTCTTAAGTTCTGACTTGTTTTTATTAAAGAGATATAGGCTTTCGGGGACACTTGGTAAAGGCCACATTTTGAAGTGAACCTATTATAGCTAACCAAATGAAGTAGTTCAACTTTTTCTGACAATTATTGATCTAGTGAGTACAGAGAATTGTATTGCACTAGTTTTGAACATTATGATATGAAAATTATATGATCAGAGATTTACAGACCATTTTACAGATCAGACCATTTACAGCCAATACAGGCAGTTTACCATAGGAAACATATGGTTTTAAAGCCTTTTAACTGTTATAGCGCCACATTTGGTCCGATCTCCAAAAAATTTTGCATGCTTGTTAATGATGATATGTCACATATGCTCACCAATTTTTGTGAAGTTCTGAGTTTTCATTTAGGATTTATAGGCTTTTGAGTGTATTTTGCAACGCCCATTTTATAAATGACCCTATTACAGCCACTCAAATGCAAAAGTTCAACTTTTTTTTGATAATTATTGATCTAGAGAGTCCAGAGAATTGTCCTAGACTGGTCTGGTTCAGATCGGGCGAAACACCTAGGACTAGTTCGCAAAAGTAGGTTTTTAACATGTTTGCGAATATTTAATGAACGGTTTGATTGACAGCAATGGTTATAGAGGCAAAGTTGTTCAGCATGAGCAGATCTATCAAATGATATGCATTTTGTGACAATAAGTGTAACACCATGTGATTACAGAGCCATAAAACTCGTTAGCGCCAACTAGTGGCCGATTTCTTTCAAAATTTTTACAGACCTCTAGGGCCATGAGTCGAACATGCCCATCGAGTTTCGTTCCGATCGGCCTCCGTTAACCTTGTCTAATAGGTGCTCGACTTCATTGGCCAATGGCGGCCATGTTTTTTGAGATACGTCAATGTCCTCATAGACATACATGGCACCTTGGACCAAGACACTGCATACCAATTTTCAAGTCAATCAGACTAACGGTCAGGTGGTTATAGCCCTTTTCATGTTTTTTTCATGTTATAGCGCCACCTAGCGTTCAATCGTCGCTATTTTGTTACTGTGACCCCAGATTGAAATCCTACATATGTGTACCCAGTTTGGTGAAGCTATCTCATTTACTTTTTGAGTTATAGCCATTTTAGTAAAATAGGCTCCTCCCACAACGTTCATTTTGAGCCCCCTAGCGACTTTGAATCGAAATATCGACGTTATTTCGATAATTATTGATCTTCAGACTCCAGAGAACATTTCTGCACTGGTTTGGTTCCGATCGGACGAAAAACCACGGACTAGTTCGCAAAAGTAGATTTTTGACAAAATTCAAAATGGCGGAAAATCTATCATGACGGAAATGAAATCGGAGATATACGTTTTGTTCGTCAGGCGTCCAGCTTTCCAATGATATAAGACACTTGAGTCTACGACATACGGTCTAGGAGTTATGAGCAGTTTCGCGCTTTTGGTTGCTATAGCGCCACCTATAGGCCAATCGGGGTCATACTCTCTGAACCTTTCCTCGATTTTTGTACTACCATCTGACAAAGTTTCAAGTCTCCAGCACTTACGGTTTGGGCTGCACGATGCGTTTTAGCGGAGAAGAATAATAATAATAATAATAATAATTAAAGCTGCAAGCAGCATTTATCGGGGTTCAAGCAGTTAAGGCCTTTAAGGCATTTAAGCACAAAAGCATCAAAAGTTATTAAGATTTATTTAGCAAGCATGTAACCACTGACATAATAGATGGAAAAGACCATTTACAGCCAATACAGGCAATTTGCCATGGGATATATATGGTTTTAAAGCTTTTTAACAGTTATAGCGCCACCTATGCTCCGATCTCCATAGAATTGTTTACTGTGACCTCAAATTGAACCCATACACATGTGTACTGAGTTTGGTGAAGATATCTCATTTACTTCTTGAGTTATAGCCATTTGAGTAAAATAGGCTCCTCCCACAACGATTTGCCACATTCTAGAATTATTTAATATGATTCTAGCATGATTTACTATCATATACCATGTTCCAGAATGATTTATTAGGATTCTAGCATGATTTACCTTGATACACCTCATTTCAGTATTATTTACTATGATTTACAATGTTTCTAGCATGATTAACCACATTACTAGCAAATATGTGAAGTGTCAGTGCAAATGAGGTGATGAACACTGACAAAATATTATTGTGTTATAATAGTTAGTTATATACGTGATTTTTAGTGTGTGTCCAAGTATGAATGCAAAAGCACATGTAAAATATTTCATTATTAAGTAGAATGGCCAGCAGAGGGCAGTAGAAGACCACTTATTGGCTCACTTTCACTTTAAACCAGTTTTCTGCACTAAAGCAAACCAGTTTTTCCATGTTAACTCAATGCATGCTTACACACACACACACACACACACACACACACACACACACACACACACACACACACACACAAACACACACACACACACACACACACACACACACACACAAACACACACACACACACACACACATACACACACAGCATAGTTAACCGTGATTTACCATGATATACCACGTTCTAGTATTATTTACCAGGAGATAAACGACAATCTAGTATTATTTACTTTGATTTACCATGTTTCTAGCCTGATTTATCACATTACTAGCAATTATTTGAAGTGTCAGTGCAAATAAAGTGATTAACACTGACAAAATATGATTGTGTTATAATAGTTATTGCTATATAAGTGATTTTTTTTGTGTGTATTCAAGTATGAATGCAAGCACATGTTGAAATATTTCATTAATAAGTAGAATGGCCAGCAGAGGGCAGTAGAAGACCACTTATTGGCTCACTTTCACTTTAAACCAGTTTTCTGCACTAAAGCAAACCAGTTTATCTATGTTAACTCAATGCATGCTTACACACACACACACACACACACACACACACACACACACACACACACACACACACACACACACACACACACACACACACACACACACACACACAGAGCATAGTTAACCATGATTTACCATGATTTACCACATTACTAGCAATTATTTGAAGTGTCAGTGCAAATAAAGTGATTAACACTGACAAAATATGATTGTGTTATAATAGTTATTGCTATATAAGTGATTTTTAGTGTGTATTCAAGTATAAATGCAAGCACATGTGGAAAAATTTAATTAATAAGTAGAATGGCCAGCAGAGGGCAGTAGAAGACCACTTATTGGCTCACTTTCACTTTAAACCTCATGATTTTGACCAGTTTTCTGCACTAAAGCAAACCAGTGTTTCCATGTTAACTCAATAATGCATAATTGCTACATATGCTACACACAATAATGCTACACACACACACACACACACACACACACACACACACACACACACACACACACAAATGTTTCAGTGATATTGGTGTCACATTCACCTTCATCACATTCACCTTCTGTCTTCATCACATTCACCATCTGTCGTCATCACCTGCACCTGCTCCTCATCACCCTCCTCATCATCACCTGCTCCTCATCATCATAACCGTCACCTGTTGTCCTTGTCTTGATCTGTGTATTTAAGTTCCCCTCTCATCCATTATCATTGTCGGTTATTGTTTGTGCACTAGCACTCTGTTATGTTTGTTTTCATGTTGGAAAATAAAACCTTTGTTATATTTGTACCACACACACACACACACACACACACACACACACACACACACACACACACACACCATCATTTATCATGATTTACCATGGCTGATACCAATTCCAATATGAGAAAATGACTATTTTAAACAGCGGGGGGCAGTAAAATACCACTTATTGGCTTAACATGCCATTAATTCATATCATTTTCACCTTTTTAACTGTTATAGAGGCAAATTTTGTCCGATCTGTCTGAAAATTTTCATGCTTGTTCAGGGTGATATTTCACACGTTCTGACTTGTTTTTAAGAAGGTCTGAGCATTGATTAAAGAGATATAGGCTTTCGGGGACACTTGGTAAAGGCCAGATTTTGAAGTGAACCTATTATAGCTATCCAAATGAAGTAGTTCAACTTTTTCTGACAATTATTGATCTAGTGAGTCCAGAGAATTGTATTGCACTAGTTTTGAACATTATGATATGAAAATTATATGATCAGAGATGGAAAAGACCATTTACAGCCAATACAGGCAGTTTACCATAGGAAATATATGATTTTAAAGCTTTTTAACAGTTATAGCGCCACCTATCGTACGATCTCCATAGAATTTTTCATGCTTGTTAATGATGTTATGTCACATATGCTGACCACTTTTTGTGAAGTTCTGAGTTTTCATTTAGGATTTATAGGCTTTTGAGTGTATTTTGCCACACCCATTTTATAAATGACCCTATTACAGCCATACAAATACAAAAGTTCAACTTTTTTTTGATAATTATTGATCTAGAGAGTCCATAGAATTGTCCTAGACTGGTCTGGTTCCGATCGGGCAAAAAACCAGGGACTAGTTCGCAAAAGTAGGTTTTTAACATATTCATGAATATTTAATGAACGGTTTGATTGACAGCAATGGTTCTAGAGGCAAAGTTGTTCAGCATGAGCAGATCTATCAAATGATATGCATTTTGTGACAATATATCTAACACCACGTGATTACAGAGCCATAAAACTCGTTAGCACCAACTAGTGGCCGATTTCTTTCAAAATTCTTACAGACCTCTAGGGCCATGAGTCGAACATGCCCACCGAGTTTCGTTCCGATCGGCCTCCGTTAACCTTGTCTAATAGGTGCTCAACTTCATTGGCCAATGGCGGCCATGTTTTTTGAGATACACCAATGTCCTCATAGACATACATGGCACCTTGGACCAAGACACTGCATACCAATTTTCAAGTCAATCGGACTAACGGTCAGGTGGTTATAGCCTGTTTTATGTTTTTTTCATGTTATAGCGCCACCATGTGGCCAATCGCCGCTATTTTTTTACCGTGTCCTCAGATTGACCTCTTACATATGTGTACCAAGTTTGTTGAAAATACCTCATTTACTTCTGGAGTTATAGCCATTTTAGTAAAATAGGCTCCGCCCACAACGTTAATTTTGCGCCCCCTAGCGACCCTGAATCGAAATTTCAACTTTTTTTCGATAATTATTGATCTTCAGTCTCCAGAGAACAATTCTGCACTGGTTTGGTTCCGATCGAGCAAAAAACCAGGGACTAGTTCGCAAAAGTAGGTTTTCGACAAAATTCAAAATGGCGGAAAATCTATCATGACGGAAATGAAATCGGAGATATACGTTTTGTTCGTCAGACGACCAGCTTTCCAATGATATAAGACACTTGTGTCTACGACATACGGTCCAGGAGTTATGACCACTTTCGCGCTTTTGGTTGTTATAGCGCCACCTATGGGCCAATCGAGGTCATAATTTGATAACCTCTCCTCGATTTTTGTACTACCATCTGGCAAAGTTTCAAAGCTCTAGCCCTTACGGTTTGGGCTGCACGATGCGTTTTACGGCAGAATAATAATAATAATAATAATTAAAGCTGCAAGCAGCATTTATCGGGGTTCAAGCATTTAAGGCCTTTAGGCACATAAGCATTTAAGACATTAAGATTTATTTAGAAAGCTTTTAACCACTGAAATAATAGATGGAAAAGTCCATTTACAGCCAATACAGGCAATTTACCATAGGAAATATGTGTTTTTTAAAGCTTTTTAACAGTTATAGCACCATCTATAGTCCGATCTCCATGAAATTTTGCATGCTTGTTAATGATGTTATGGCACATAAGCTCACCAATTTTCGTGAAGTTCTGAGTTTTTGTTTAGGATTTATAGGCTTTTGAGTGCATTTTGCCACGCCCATTTTCTTTATGACCCAATATACCCATGCGAAAAATGCAAAAGTTCAACTTTTTTTTGATAATTATTGATCTTGAGAGTCCATAGAATTGTCCTAGACTCGTTTGGTTCTGATCGGGCGAAAAACCTAGGACTAGTTCGCAAAAGTAGGTTTTTAACATAATTACGAATATTTAATGAACGGTTTGATTGACAGCAATGGTTCTTGAGGCAAAGTTGTTCAACAAGAGGAGATCTATCAAATGGTATGCATTTTGTGACAATAAGTGTAACACCACGTGATTACAGAGCCATAAAACTCGTTAGCGCCAACTAGTGGCCGATTTCTTTTAAAATTCTTACAGACCTCTAGGGCCATGAGTCGAACATGCCCACCGAGTTTCGTTCCGATAGGCCTCCGTTAACCTTGTCTAATAGGTGCTCAAACTTCATTGGCCGATGGCGGCCATGTTTTTTGAGATACACCAATGTCCTCATAGACATACATGGCACCTTGGACCAAGACACTGCATACCAATTTTCAAGTCAATCGGACTAACGGTCAGGTGGTTATAGCCTGTTTTATGTTTTTTTCATGTTATAGCGCCACCATGTGACCAATCGCCGCGATTTTTTTACCGTGACCTCATATTGACGTCTTACACATGTGTACCAGGTTTGGTTAAAATACCTCTTTTACTTCTGGAGTTATAGCCATTTTAGTAAAATAGGCTCCTCCCACAACGTTAATTTTGCACCCCCTAGCGACCGTGAATCGAAATTTCAACTTTTTTTTGATAATTATTGATATTCAGACTCCAGAGAACAATTCTGCACTGGTTTGGTTCCGATCGGGCAAAAAACCAGGGACTAGTTCGCAAAAGTAGATTTTCGACAAAATTCAAAATGGCGGAAAATCTATCATGGCGGAAATAAAATCGGAGATATACGTTTTGTTCGTCAGGCGTCCAGCTTTCCAATGATATAAGACACTTGAGTCTATGACTTACGGTCTAGGAGTTATGAGCAGTTTCGCGCTTTTGGTTGCTATAGCGCCACCTATGGGCCAATCGGGGTCATAATTTGATAACCTCTCCTCGATTTTTGTACTACCATATGGCAAAGTTTCAAAGCTCTAGCCCTTACGGTTTGGGCTGCACGATGCGTTTTACGGCAGAATAATAATAATAATAATAATAATAAAAATCAGCACAATTACAATAGGGTTTCAGCACTTCGTGCTTGAACCCCTAATAATTAAAGCTGCAAGCAGCATTTATCGGGGTTCAAGCATTTAAGGCCTTTAAGCACATAAGCATTTAAGACATTAAGTTTTATTTAGAAAGCTTTTAACCACTGAAATAATAGATGGAAAAGTCCATTTACAGCCAATACAGGCAATTTACCATAGGAAATATATGGTTTTAAAGCCTTTTGACTGTTATAGTGCTATCTTTGGTCCGATCTCCATAAAATTTTGCATGCTTGTTAATGATGTTATGTCACATATGCTCACCAATTTTTGTGAAGTTCTGAGTTTTCATTTAGGGTTTATAGGCTTTTTAGTGCATTTTGCCACGCCCCTTTTATAAATAACCCTATTACAGCCATCCTAATGCAAAAGTTTAACTTTTTTTTTGATAATTATTGATCTAGAGTGTCCAGAGAATTGTCCTAGACTGGTCTGGTTCCGATCGGGCAAAAAACCTAGGACTAGTTCGCAAAAGTAGGTTTTTAACATATTCGTAAATATTTATTGAACGGTTTGATTGACATTAATGGTTCTTGAGGCAAAGTTGTTCAACATGAGGAGGTCTATCAAATGATATGCATTTTGTGATGAAATTTGTTACACCACGTGATTACCGAGCCTTAAAACTCGTTAGCGCCAACTAGTGGCCGATTTCTTTCAAAATTCTTACAGACCTCTAGGGGCTTGAGCCGAACATGCCCACCGAGTTTCGTTCCGATCGCACTTCGTTAACCTTCTTTTAATAGGTGCTCAAAACTCATTGGCCAATGGCGGCCATGTTTTTCGAGATACGCCAATATCCTTTTAGACATACATGGCCCCTTGGGCCAAGACACTGCATACCAAATTTCAAGTCAATCGGACTAACGGGCAGGTGTCTATACGTTTTTTTTGTTTTATAGCGCCACCATGTGGCCAATCGACGCAATTTTTTTACTGTGACCTCAAATTGACCTCTTACACACGTTTAGCAAGTTTGGTGAAGTTTACTGAATTACTTCTTGAGTTATAGCCATTTTAGTAAAATAGGCTCCTCCCACAACGTTAATTTTGCACCCCCTAGCGACCGTGAATCGAAATTTCAACTTTTTTTCGATAATTATTGATCTTCAGACTCCACAGAACAATTCTGCACTGGTTTGGTTCCGATCGGGCAAAAAACCAGGGACTAGTTCGCAAAAGTAGGTTTTCGACAAAATTCAAAATGGCGGAAAATCTATCATGGCGGAAATAAAATCGGAGATATACGTTTTGTTCGTCAGGCGTCCAGCTTTCCAATGATATAAGACACTTGAGTCTATGACTTACGGTCTAGGAGTTATGAGCAGTTTCGCGCTTTTGGTTGCTATAGCGCCACCTATGGGCCAATCGGGCTCATAATTTGATAACCTCTCCTCGATTTTTGTACTACCATCTGGCAAAGTTTCAAAGCTCCAGCTCTTACGGTTTGGGCTGCACGATGCGTTTTAGCGGAGAAGAAAAATAATAATAATAATAAAAATCAGTACAATTACAATAGGGTTTCAGCACTTCGTGCTTGAACCCCTAATTAAAGCTGCAAGCAGCATTTATCGGGGTTCAAGCAGTTAAGGCCTTTAAGGCCTTTAAGCACAAAAACATCAAAAGACATCAAGTTTTATTTAGCAAGCATGTAACCACTGACATCATAGATGGAAAATACCATGTTTTAGCATGATTTACCATGATTTACCATGATTTACCCTGTTCTAGCATAGTTGACCATGAATTTATCTTAGTTTACCTTGATTTACCATGTTCTAGCATGATTTACCATGATATACCACATTGTAGCATGATTTACTATAGTTTATCATGATTTACCATGGTTTACCATGATTTACCATGGTTTACCATGATTTACCCTGTTCTAGCATAGTTTACCATGATTTACCATGGTTTACCATTATTTACCCTGTTCTAGCATGATTTACCATAATATACCACGTTCTAGAATGATTTATCAGGATTCTAGCATGATTTACCTTGATACACCACATTTTAGATTTATTTACTATGATTTACCATGCTTCTAGCGTGATTTACCATGATTTACAACACGTGAAGTGTCAGTGCAAATGAAGTGATAAACACTGACAAAATATGATTTTGTTATAATAGTTATTGTTATATAAGTGATTTTATAAGTGTCTAGAGTGACGCAAAATCACCTGTGAAAAGACTTCATTAATAAGTAGAATGGCCAGCAGAGGGCACTAGAAGACCACTTATTGGCTCAGGTTCACTTTAAATTTCATTATTTTCACCAGTTTTCTCCACTAAAGCTAAACACGGAATGGTTGCAGGAAGGCACGCGGAGACAAGGATGAACATACAAGATGCAGGTTTAATAGGAATTAAACTCAGGATATCGGAACAGGCAGCAACACACTCTAATTACAGCATAGAACTGACAAAGAACAAGGCAAAACTCAGGGCTTAAATACATGGGAGAACTGATCAGGGAAACAAGACACAGCTGACAAGACTAACGAGGAAACAGGTGTGACAGATGCACTAAATGACAGTTACCGTGGAAACCAAGGAGTGGCGGGAAAACAGAACAAAGGAAGACATGTGATCAGAGACAACAATACTCAGACAGAACACAACTGTGACAAAAGCAAACCAGTTTTACCATTTTAACTTAATGCATGCTTACACACACACACACACACACACACACACACACACACACACACACACACACACACACACACACAAAGACAAATGTTGTTGTTGTTGTTTTTTCAATGCTATTGGGATATGTCATTATGAAAATATATTTGAATGGTCAATTAACATTTCACAAAGTCTTTGTAAGCTATTAATCAGACGATTCAGAATTTATTCAGAAACCTAAGACTACACACACATTATGTTGTAGATACAGACAGTTGAACTATATGATGTGATCAAACTGTCAGTACTAATACTTTAACAGATAGATTTTGACTAAATGTAATTGTAAATGTTAAAATAGGGATTTTATAAAGTCTAAATATAAATTATAGAACAATATGACAAAATTCCTATTTTAAACAGCAGGGGGCAGTAAAATATCACTTATTGGCTTAACATGCCATTATATTCATATCATTTTCACCTTTTTAACTGTTATAGAGGCAAATTTTGTCCGATCTGTCTGAAAATTTTCATGCATGTTTAGAGTGATATTTCACATGTTCTGACTTGTTTTTAAGAAGGTCTGAGTAATTCATTAAAGAGATATAGGCTTTCGGGGACACTTGGTAAAGGCTACATTATGAAGTGAACCTATTATAGCTATCCAAATGAAGTAGTTCAACTTTTTCTGACAATTATTGATCTAGTGAGTCCAGAGAATTGTATTGCACTAGTTTTGAACATTATGATATGAAAATTATATGATCAGAGATGGAAAAGACCATTTACAGCCAATACAGGCAGTTTACCATAGGAAATATATGGTTTTAAAGCTTTTTAACAGTTATAGCGCCACCTATCGTCCGATCTCCATAAAATTTTGCATGCTTGTTAATGATGTTATGTCACATATGCTGACCAATTTTTGTGAAGTTCTGCATTTTCATTTATGATTTATAGGCTTTTGACTGTATTTTGCCACGCCCATTTTATAAATGACCCTATTACAGCCATCCAAATGCAAAAGTTCAACTTTTTTTTGATAATTATTGATCTAGAGAGTCCAGAGAATTGTCCTAGACTGGTCTGGTTCCGATCGGGCGAAAAACCTAGGACTAGTTCGCAAAAGTAGGTTTTAGACATATTCGTGAATATTTAATGAACGGTTTGATTGACAGCAATGGTTCTTGAGGCAAAGTTGTTCAGCATGAGCAGATCTATCAAATGATATGCATATTGTGTGGATGAGTGTAACACCACGTGATTACAGAGCCATAAAACTCGTTAGCGCCAACTAGTGGCTGATTTCTTTCAAAATTCTTACAGACCTCTAGGGCCATAAGACGAACATGCCCATCGAGTTTCGTTCCGATCGGCCTCCGTTAACCTTGTCTAATCGGTGCTCAAACTTCATTGGCCGATGGCGGCCATGTTTTTTGAGATACGCCAATGTCCTCATAGACATACATGGCACCTTGGACCAAGACACTGCATACCAATTTTCAAGTCAATCGGACTAACGGTCAGGTGGTTATAGCCTGTTTTATGTTTTTTTCATGTTATAGCGCCACCATGTGGCCAATCGCCGCGATTTTTTTACTGTGACCTCAGATTGACCTCTTACACATGTGTACCAAGTTTGGTTAAAATACCTCTTTTACTTCTGGAGTTATAGCCATTTTAGTAAAATAGGCTCCTCCCACAACGTTAATTTTGCACCCCCTAGCAACCATGAATCGAAATTTCAACTTTTTTTCGATAATTATTGATCTTCAGACTCCATAGAACAATTCTGCACTGGTTTGTTTCCGATCGGGCGAAAACCCAGGGACTAGTTCGCAAAAGTAGATTTTCGACAAAATTCAAAATGGCGGAAAATCTATCATGGCGGAAATAAAATCGGAGATATACGTTTTGTTCGTCAGGCGTCCAGCTTTCCAATGATATAAGACACTTGAGTCTATGACTTACGGTCTAGGAGTTATGAGCAGTTTCGCGCTTTTGGTTGCTATAGCGCCACCTATGGGCCAATCGGGGTCATAATTTGATAACCTCTCCTCGATTTTTGTACTACCATATGGCAAAGTTTCAAAGCTCTAGCCCTTACGGTTTGGGCTGCACGATGCGTTTTACGGCAGAATAATAATAATAATAATAATTAAAGCTGCAAGCAGCATTTATCGGGGTTCAAGCAGTTAAGGCCTTTAAGGCCTTTAAGCACAAAAACATCAAAAGACATCAAGTTTTATTTAGCAAGCATGTAACCACTGACATCATAGATGGAAAATACCATGTTTTAGCATGATTTACCATGATTTACCATGATTTACCCTGTTCTAGCATAGTTGACCATGAATTTATCTTAGTTTACCTTGATTTACCATGTTCTAGCATGATTTACCATGATATACCACATTGTAGCATGATTTACTATAGTTTATCATGATTTACCATGGTTTACCATGATTTACCATGGTTTACCATGATTTACCCTGTTCTAGCATAGTTTACCATGATTTACCATGGTTTACCATTATTTACCCTGTTCTAGCATGATTTACCATAATATACCACGTTCTAGAATGATTTATCAGGATTCTAGCATGATTTACCTTGATACACCACATTTTAGATTTATTTACTATGATTTACCATGCTTCTAGCGTGATTTACCATGATTTACAACACGTGAAGTGTCAGTGCAAATGAAGTGATAAACACTGACAAAATATGATTTTGTTATAATAGTTATTGTTATATAAGTGATTTTATAAGTGTCTAGAGTGACGCAAAATCACCTGTGAAAAGACTTCATTAATAAGTAGAATGGCCAGCAGAGGGCACTAGAAGACCACTTATTGGCTCAGGTTCACTTTAAATTTCATTATTTTCACCAGTTTTCTCCACTAAAGCTAAACACGGAATGGTTGCAGGAAGGCACGCGGAGACAAGGATGAACATACAAGATGCAGGTTTAATAGGAATTAAACTCAGGATATCGGAACAGGCAGCAACACACTCTAATTACAGCATAGAACTGACAAAGAACAAGGCAAAACTCAGGGCTTAAATACATGGGAGAACTGATCAGGGAAACAAGACACAGCTGACAAGACTAACGAGGAAACAGGTGTGACAGATGCACTAAATGACAGTTACCGTGGAAACCAAGGAGTGGCGGGAAAACAGAACAAAGGAAGACATGTGATCAGAGGCAACAATACTCAGACAGAACACAACTGTGACAAAAGCAAACCAGTTTTACCATTTTAACTTAATGCATGCTTACACACACACACACACACACACACACACACACACACACACACACACACACACACACACACACACACACACAAAGACAAATGTTGTTGTTGTTGTTTTTTCAATGCTATTGGGATATGTCATTATGAAAATATATTTGAATGGTCAATTAACATTTCACAAAGTCTTTGTAAGCTATTAATCAGACGATTCAGAATTTATTCAGAAACCTAAGACTACACACACATTATGTTGTAGATACAGACAGTTGAACTATATGATGTGATCAAACTGTCAGTACTAATACTTTAACAGATAGATTTTGACTAAATGTAATTGTAAATGTTAAAATAGGGATTTTATAAAGTCTAAATATAAATTATAGAACAATATGACAAAATTCCTATTTTAAACAGCAGGGGGCAGTAAAATATCACTTATTGGCTTAACATGCCATTATATTCATATCATTTTCACCTTTTTAACTGTTATAGAGGCAAATTTTGTCCGATCTGTCTGAAAATTTTCATGCATGTTTAGAGTGATATTTCACATGTTCTGACTTGTTTTTAAGAAGGTCTGAGTAATTCATTAAAGAGATATAGGCTTTCGGGGACACTTGGTAAAGGCTACATTATGAAGTGAACCTATTATAGCTATCCAAATGAAGTAGTTCAACTTTTTCTGACAATTATTGATCTAGTGAGTCCAGAGAATTGTATTGCACTAGTTTTGAACATTATGATATGAAAATTATATGATCAGAGATGGAAAAGACCATTTACAGCCAATACAGGCAGTTTACCATAGGAAATATATGGTTTTAAAGCTTTTTAACAGTTATAGCGCCACCTATCGTCCGATCTCCATAAAATTTTGCATGCTTGTTAATGATGTTATGTCACATATGCTGACCAATTTTTGTGAAGTTCTGCATTTTCATTTATGATTTATAGGCTTTTGACTGTATTTTGCCACGCCCATTTTATAAATGACCCTATTACAGCCATCCAAATGCAAAAGTTCAACTTTTTTTTGATAATTATTGATCTAGAGAGTCCAGAGAATTGTCCTAGACTGGTCTGGTTCCGATCGGGCGAAAAACCTAGGACTAGTTCGCAAAAGTAGGTTTTAAACATATTCGTGAATATTTAATGAACGGTTTGATTGACAGCAATGGTTCTTGAGGCAAAGTTGTTCAGCATGAGCAGATCTATCAAATGATATGCATATTGTGTGGATGAGTGTAACACCACGTGATTACAGAGCCATAAAACTCGTTAGCGCCAACTAGTGGCTGATTTCTTTCAAAATTCTTACAGACCTCTAGGGCCATAAGACGAACATGCCCATCGAGTTTCGTTCCGATCGGCCTCCGTTAACCTTGTCTAATCGGTGCTCAAACTTCATTGGCCGATGGCGGCCATGTTTTTTGAGATACGCCAATGTCCTCATAGACATACATGGCACCTTGGACCAAGACACTGCATACCAATTTTCAAGTCAATCGGACTAACGGTCAGGTGGTTATAGCCTGTTTTATGTTTTTTTCATGTTATAGCGCCACCATGTGGCCAATCGCCGCGATTTTTTTACTGTGACCTCAGATTGACCTCTTACACATGTGTACCAAGTTTGGTTAAAATACCTCTTTTACTTCTGGAGTTATAGCCATTTTAGTAAAATAGGCTCCTCCCACAACGTTAATTTTGCACCCCCTAGCAACCATGAATCGAAATTTCAACTTTTTTTCGATAATTATTGATCTTCAGACTCCAGAGAACAATTCTGCACTGGTTTGGTTCCGATCGGGCGAAAACCCAGGGACTAGTTCGCAAAAGTAGATTTTCGACAAAATTCAAAATGGCGGAAAATCTATCATGACGGAAATGAAATCGGAGATATACGTTTTGTTCGTCAGACGACCAGCTTTCCAATGATATAAGACACTTGTGTCTACGACATACGGTCCAGGAGTTATGACCACTTTCGCGCTTTTGGTTGTTATAGCGCCACCTATGGGCCAATCGAGGTCATAATTTGATAACCTCTCCTCGATTTTTGTACTACCATCTGGCAAAGTTTCAAAGCTCTAGCCCTTACGGTTTGGGCTGCACGATGCGTTTTACGGCAGAATAATAATAATAATAATAATAATAATAATAAAAATCAGCACAATTACAATAGGGTTTCAGCACTTCGTGCTTGAACCCCTAATAATAATTAAAGCTGCAAGCAGCATTTATCGGGGTTCAAGCAGTTAAAACCTTTTAAGCATTTAAGCACAAAAGCATCAAAAGTTAAGATTTATTTAGCAAGCATGTAACCACGGACATAATAGATGGAAAAGACCATTTACAGCCAATACAGGCAGTTTACCATGGGATATATATGGTTTTAAAGCTTTTTAACAGTTATAGCGCCACCTATGGTCCGATCTCCATAGAATTGTTTACTGTGACCTCAAATTGAACCCATACACATGTGTACTGAGTTTGGTGAAGATATCTCATTTACTTCTTGAGTTATAGCCATTTTAGTAAAATAGGCTCCTCCCACAACAATTTAGCACATTCTAGTATTATTTACTATGATTCTAGCATGATTTGCCATATTCTAGCATAATTTACCATGATATACTACATTCTAGTATGATTTACCATTGTTTACTGTGATTCTAGCATGGATTACCATAGTTTATCATGATTTATCATAGTTTACCATGATTTACCCTGTTCTAGCATAGTTTACCATGATTTACCATGTTCTAGCATGATTTACCATGATATACCACATTCTAACATGATTTACCATAGTTTATTATGATTTATCATGGCTTACCATGATTTACCCTGTTCTAGCATAGTTTACCATGATTTACCATGTTCTAGCATGATGTACCATGATATACTATGTTCTAGAATGATGTACCAGGATTGTAGTATGATTTACCTTGATACACCACATTCTAGTATCATTTATTGATTTACCATGTTTTTAGTGTGATTTAACCATGATTTACCACATTGCTAGCAATTATGTGAAGTATCAGTAAAAATGAAGTGATAAACTCTGACAAAATATGATTGTGCTACAATAGTAATTGTTATATAAGTGATTTTTTAGTGTTTTATTGTTATATAAGTGATTTTTAGTGTCTAATGAATGCAAAAGCATATGTGGGTAGACATTAATAAGTAGAATGGCCAGCAGAGGGCAGTAGAAGACCACATATTGGCTCACTTTCACTTTAAACTTCTTGATTTTCACCATTTTTCTGCACTAAAGCAAACCAGTTTTTCCATTTTAAATCCATAATGCATGTTAACACACACACACACACACACACACACACACACACACACACACACACACAAGACAAATGTTGTTTTTTCAATGCTATTGGGATATGTCATTATGAAAATATATTTGAATGGTCTATAAACATTTCACAAAGTCTTTGTAAGCTATTAATCAGATCATTCAGAATTTATTCAGAAACCTTAGACTACACACACACATTATATTGTAGATACAGACATTTGAAATATATGATGTGATCAAACTGTCAATACTAATAATTTAACAGATGGATTTTTGACTAAATGTAATTGTAAATGTTAAAATAGTGATTTTATAAAGTCTAAATATAAATTATAGAACAATATGACAACATGACTATTTTAAACAGCAGGGGGCAGTAAAATACCACTTCTTGGCTTAATATGTCATTATATTCATATCATTTTCACCTTTTTAACTGTTATAGAGGCAAATTTTGTCAGATCTGTCTGAAAATTTTCATGCATGTTCAGAGTGATATTTCACATGTTCTGACTTGTTTTTAAGAAGGTTTGAACATTCATTAAAGAGATATAGGCTTTCGGGGACACTTGGTAAAGGCCACATTTTGAAGTGAACCTATTATAGCTATCCAAATGAAGTAGTTCAACTTTTTCTGACAATTATTGTTCTAGTGAGTCCAGAGAATTGTATTGCACTAGTTTTTAACATTGTGATATGAAAATTATATATTCAGAGATGGAAAAGACCATTTACAGTCAATACAGGCAGTTTACCATAGGAAATATATGGTTTTAAAGATTTTTAACAGTTATAGCGCCACCTATCGTCCGATCTCCATGAAATTTTGCATGCTTGTTAATGATGTTATGTCACATAAGTTCACCAATTTTTGTGAAGTTCTGGGTTTTTATTTAGGATTTATAGGCTTTTTAATGTATTTTTCCATGCCCATTTTATAAATGATCCTATTACAGCCATCCAAATGCAAAAGTTCAACTTTTTTTTGATAATTATTGATCTAGAGAGTCCAGAGAATTGTCCTAGACTGGTCTGGTTCCGATCGGGCAAAAAACCTAGGACTAGTTCGCAAAAGTAGGTTTTAGACATATTCATGAATATTTAATGAACGGTTTGATTGACAGAAATGGTTCTTGAGGCAAAGTTGTTCAGCATGAGCAGATATATCAAATGATATGCTTTTTGTGACGATAAGTGTAACACCACGTGATTACAGAGCCAAAAAACTCGTTAGCGCCAACTAGTGGCCGATTTCTTTCAAAATTCTTACAGACCTTTAGGGCCATGAGTCGAACATGCCCATCGAGTTTCGTTCCGATCGGCCTCCGTTAACCTTGTCTAATAGGTGCTCAACTTCATTGGCCAATGGCGGCCATGTTTTTTGAGATACGCCAATGTCCTCATAGACATACATGGCACCTTGGACCAAGACACTGCATACCAATTTTCAAGTCAATCGGACTAACGGTCAGGTGGTTATAGCCCTTTTCATGTTTTTTTCATGTTATAGCGCCACCTAGTGTTCAATCGTCGCGATTTTTTTACTGTGACCCCAGAATGAACCCATACACATGTGTACCGAGTTTGGTGAAGCTATCTTATTTACTTTTTAAGTTATAGCCATTTTAGTAAAATAGGCTCCTCCCACAACGATTATTTTGCGCCCCCTAGCGTCCATGAATCGAAATTTCAACATTTTTTCGATAATTATTGATCTTCAGACTCCAGAGAACATTTCTGCACTGGTTTGGCTCCGATCGGGCAAAAAACCAGGGACTAGTTCGCAAAAGTAGATTTTCGACAAAATTCAAAATGGCGGAAAATCTATCATGACGGAAATGAAATCGGAGATAAACGTTTTGTTCGTCAGGCGTCCAGCTTTCCAATGATATAAGACACTTGAGTCTGCGACATACGGTCTAGGAGTTATGAGCAGTTTTGCGCTTTTGGTTGCTATAGCGCCACCTATGGGCCAATCGGGGTCATAATCTCTGAACCTCTCCTCGATTTTTGTACTACCATCTGGCAAAGTTTCAATGCTCTAGCCCTTACGGTTTGGGCTGCACGATGCGTTTTACGGCAGAAGAATAATAATAATAATAATTAAAGCTGCAAGCAGCATTTATCGGGGTTCAAGCAATTAAGGCCTTTAAGGCCTTTAAGCATAAAAGCATCAAAAGTTATTAAGATTTATTTAGCAAGCATGTAACTACTGACATAATAGATGAAAAAGACCATTTACCATAGGAAATATATGGTTTTAAAGCTTTTTAACAGTTATAGCGCCACCTTTGGTCCGATCTCCATAAAATTTGGCATGCTTGTTAATGATGTTATTTCACATATGTTCACCAATTTTTCTGAAGTTCTGAGTTTTTATTTATGATTTATAGGCTTTTTTATTTATTTTGCCCCGCCCATTTTATAAATGACCCTATTACAGCCATCCAAATGCAAAAGTTCAACTTTTTTTTGATAATTATTGATCTAGAGAGTCCAGAGAATTGTTCTAGACTGGTCTGGTTCCGATCAGGCGAAAAACCAGGGACTAGTTCGCGAAAGTAGGTTTTTGACATATTCATGAATATTTAATGAACTGTTTGATTGACAGCAATGGTTTTTGAGGCAAAGTTGTTCAGGATGAGGAGGTCTATCAAATGATAATGCATTTTGTGACGAAATTTGTTACACCACGTGATTACAGAGCCATAAAACTCGTTAGCGCCAACTAGTGGCCGATTTCTTTCAAAATTCTTACAGACCTCTAGGGGCTTGAGCCAAACATGCCCACCGAGTTTCGCTCCGATCGGACTTCGTCAACGGTGCTCAAACCTCATTGGCCAATGGCGGCCATGTTTTTTTAGATACGCCATATTCCTTTTAGACATACATGGCCCCTTGGGCCAAGACACTGCATACCAAATTTCAAGTCATTCGGAAAAACGGTCAGGTGTCTATACGTTTTTGTTTTGTTTTATAGCGCCACCATGTGGCCAATCGACGCAATTTGTTTACTGTGACCTCAGATTGACCTCTTACACATGTGTACCAAGTTTGGTGAAGATATCTCATTTACTTCTCGAGTTATAGCCATTTTAGTAAAATAGGCTCCTCCCACAACATTAATTTATCACCCCCTAGCGACCAAGAATCAGAATTTCGACTTTTTTTCGATAATTATTGATCTTCAGACTCCAGAGAACAATTCTGCACTGGTTTGGTTCCGATCGGGCAAAAAACCAGGGACTAGTTCGCAAAAGTAGGTTTTTGACAAAATTCAAAATGGCGGAAAATCTATCATGACGGAAATGAAATCGGAGATATACGTTTTGTTCGTCAGGCGTCCAGCTTTCCAATGATATAAGACACTTGAGTCTACGACATAAGGTCTAGGAGTTATGAGCTGTTTCGCGCTTTTGGTTGCTATAGCGCCACCTATGGGCCGATTGGGCTGAGTCCGTGTATCTGAGTAGCGAGCAATAGTACTACCATCTGGCAAAGTTTCAAGTCTCTAGGTCTTACGGTTTGGGCTGCACGATGCGTTTTATGGCGGAAAAATAATAATAATAATTAAAGCTGCAAGCAGCATTTATCGGGGTTCAAGCAGTTAAGGCCTTTAAGCACAAAAGCATCAAAAGTGATTAAGTTTTATTTAGCAAGCATGTAACTACTGACATAATAGATGGAAAAGACCATTTACAGGAAATACCATAGGAAATATATGGTTTTAAAGCTTTTTAGCAGTTATAGCGCCACCTATGGTCCGATCTCCATAAAAATTGGCATGCTTGTTAATGATGTTATGTCACATATGCTCACCAATTTTTGTGAAGTTCTGAGTTTTCATTTAGGATTTATAGGCTTTTTAGTGTTTTTTTGCCATGCCCCTTTTCTAAATGACCCTATTACAGCCATCTACATGCAAAAGTTCAACTTTTTTTTGATAATTATTGATCTAGAGTGTCCAGAGAATTGTCCTAGACTGGTCTGGTTTCGATCGGGCGAAAAACCTAGGACTAGTTTGCAAAAGTAGGTTTTTAACATAATTACGAATATTTAATAAACGGTTTAATTGACAGCATTAGTTCTTGAGGCAAAGTTGTTCAGCATGAGCAGATCTATCAGATGATATGCATTTTGTGACGATAAGTGTAACACCACGTGATTACAGAGCCATAAAACTCGTTAGCGCCAACTAGTGGCCGATTTCTTTCAAAACTCTTAGAGACCTCTAGGGCCATGAGTCGAACATGCCCATCGAGTTTCGTTCCGATCGGCCTCCGTTAACCTTGTCTAATAGGTGCTCAAATTTCATTGGTCGATGGCGGCCATGTTTTTCGAGATACGCCAATGTCCTCATAGACATACATGGTACCTTGGACCAAGACACTGCATACCAATTTTCAAGTCAATCGGACTAACGGTCACGTGGTCATAGCCGTTTTCATGTTTTTTTCATGTTATAGCGCCACCTAGTAATCAATCGTCGCGATTTTTTTACTGTGACCCCAGATTGAACTCATACACATGTGCACCAAGTTTGGTGAAGATATCTAATTTCATTCTCGAGTTATAGCCATTTTAGTAAAATAGGCTCCTCCCACAACATTAATTTATCACCCCCCGGCGATCAGGAATCGAAATTTCGACTTTTTTTCGATAATTATTGATATTCAGACTCCAGAGAACATTTCTGCACTGTTTTGGATCCAATTGGACAAAAAACCTAGGACTAGTTCGCAAAAGTAGGTTTTTAACTAAATTCAAAATGGCGGACAATTTGCATACAGGAAATGAAATCGGAGATATACGTTTTGACCTTCAGGTTTCCAGCTTTCCAGTGATATAAGACACTTGAGTCTACGTCATACGGTCTAGGAGTTATGAGCAGTTTCGCGCTTTTGGTTGCTATAGCGCCACCTATAGGCCAATTGGGGTCATATTCTCTGAACCTCTCCTCGATTTTTGTACTACCATCTGGCAAAGTTTCAAAGCTCCAGCTCTTACGGTTTGGGCTGCACGATGAGTTTTACGGCAGAAGAAAAATAATAATAATAATAATAATAATAATAATAATAATAATAAAAATCAGTACAATTACAATAGGGTTTCAGCACTTCGTGCTTGAACCCCTAAAAATCAGGACAATTACAATAGGGTTTCAGCACTTCGTGCTTGAACCCCTAATTAAAGCTGCAAGCAGCATTTATCGGGGTTCAAGCAGTTAAGGCCTTTAAGGCTTTTAAGCACAAAAGCATCAAAAGTTATTAAGATTTATTTAGCAAGCATGTAACCACTGACATAATAGATGGAAAAGACCATTTACAGCCAATACAGGCAATTTGCCATGGGATATATATGGTTTTAAAGCTTTTTAACAGTTATAGCGCCACCTATGCTCCGATCTCCATAGAATTGTTTACTGTGACCTCAAATTGAACCCATACACATGTGTACTGAGTTTGGTGAAGATATCTCATTTACTTCTTGAGTTATAGCCATTTGAGTAAAATAGGCTCCTCCCACAACGATTTGCCACATTCTAGAATTATTTAATATGATTCTAGCATGATTTACTATCATATACCATGTTCCAGAATGATTTATTAGGATTCTAGCATGATTTACCTTGATACACCTCATTTCAGTATTATTTACTGATTTACAATGTTTCTAGCATGATTAACCACATTACTAGCAATTATGTGAAGTGTCAGTGCAAATGAGGTGATGAACACTGACAAAATATTATTGTGTTATAATAGTTAGTTATATACGTGATTTTTAGTGTGTGTCCAAGTATGAATGCAAAAGCACATGTAAAATATTTCATTATTAAGTAGAATGGCCAGCAGAGGGCAGTAGAAGACCACTTATTGGCTCACTTTCACTTTAAACCAGTTTTCTGCACTAAAGCAAACCAGTTTTTCCATGTTAACTCAATGCATGCTTACACACACACACACACACACACACACACACACACACACACACACACACACACACACACACACAAACACACACAAACACACACACACACACACACACACACACACACACACACACACACATACACACACAGCATAGTTAACCATGATTTACCATGATATACCACGTTCTAGTATTATTTACCAGGAGATAAACGACAATCTAGGATTATTTACTTTGATTTACCATGTTTCTAGCCTGATTTATCACGTTACTAGCAATTATTTGAAGTGTCAGTGCAAATAAAGTGGTTAACACTGACAAAATATGATTGTGTTATAATAGTTATTGCTATATAAGTGATTTTTTTAGTGTGTATTCAAGTATGAATGCAAGCACATGTTGAAATATTTCATTAATAAGTAGAATGGCCAGCAGAGGGCAGTAGAAGACCACTTATTGGCTCTCTTTCACTTTAAACCAGTTTTCTGCACTAAAGCAAACCAGTTTATCCATGTTAACTCAATGCATGCTTACACACACACACACACACACACACACACACACACACACACACACACACACACACACACACACACACAAACACACAGCATAGTTAACCATGATTTACCATGATTTACCACATTACTAGCAATTATTTGAAGTGTCAGTGCAAATAAAGTGATTAACACTGACAAAATATGATTATGTTATAATAGTTATTGCTATATAAGTGATTTTTAGTGTGTATTCAAGTATAAATGCAAGCACATGTGGAAAAATTTAATTAAGTAGAATGGCCAGCAGAGGGCAGTAGAAGACCACTTATTGGCTCACTTTCACTTTAAACCTCATGATTTTGACCAGTTTTCTGCACTAAAGCAAACCAGTGTTTCCATGTTAACTCAATAATGCATACTTGCTACATATGCTACACACAATAATGCTACACACACACACACACACACACACACACACACACACACACAAATGTTTCAGTGATATTGGTGTCACATTCACCTTCATCACATTCACCTTCTGTCTTCATCACATTCACCATCTGTCGTCATCACCTGCACCTGCTCCTCATCACCCTCCTCATCATCACCTGCTCCTCATCATCATAACCGTCACCTGTTGTCCTTGTCTTGATCTGTGTATTTAAGTTCCCCTCTCATCCATTATCATTGTCGGTTATTGTTTGTGCACTAGCACTCTGTTATGTTTGTTTTCCTGTTGGAAAATAAAACCTTTGTTATATTTGTACCACACACACACACACACACACACACACACACACACACACACACACACACACCATCATTTATCATGATTTACCATGGCTGATACCAATACCAATATGAGAAAATGACTATTTTAAACAGCAGGGGGCAGTAAAATACCACTTATTGGCTTAACATGCCATTAATTCATATCATTTTCACCTTTTTAACTGTTATAGAGGCAAATTTTGTCCGATCTGTCTGAAAATTTTCATGCTTGTTCAGGGTGATATTTCACACGTTCTGACTTGTTTTTAAGAAGGTCTGAGCATTGATTAAAGAGATATAGGTTTTCGGGGACACTTGGTAAAGGCCAGATTTTGAAGTGAACCTATTATAGCTATCCAAATGAAGTAGTTCAACTTTTTCTGACAATTATTGATCTAGTGAGTCCAGAGAATTGTATTGCACTAGTTTTGAACATTATGATATGAAAATTATATGATCAGAGATGGAAAAGACCATTTACAGCCAATACAGGCAGTTTACCATAGGAAATATATGATTTTAAAGCTTTTTAACAGTTATAGCGCCACCTATCGTCCGATCTCCATAGAATTTTTCATGCTTGTTAATGATTTTATGTCACATATGCTGACCAATTTTTGTGAAGTTCTGAGTTTTTATTTAGGATTTATAGGCTTTTTAATGTATTTTGACACGCCCATTTTATAAATTACCCTATTACAGCCATCCAAATGCAAAAGTTCAACTTTTTTTTTGATAATTATTGATCTAGAGAGTCCAGAGAATTGTCCTAGACTGGTCTGGTTCCGATCGGGCAAAAAACCTAGGACTAGTTCGCAAAAGTAGGTTTTTAACATATTAATGAATAATTAATGAACAGTTTGATTGACAGCAATGGTTCTTGAGGCAAAGTTGTTCAGGATGAGGAGATCTATCAAATGATATGCATATTGTGTGGATATTTGTAACACCACGTGATTACAGAGCCGTAAAACTCGTTAGCGCCAACTAGTGGCCGATTTCTTTCAAAATTCTTACAGACCTTTAGGGCCATGAGCCGAACATGCCCATTGAGTTTCGTTCTGATCGGCCTCCGTTAACCTTGTCTAATAGGTGCTCAAACTTCGTTGGCCAATGGCGGCCATGTTTTTTGAGATACGCCAATGTCCTCATAGACATACATGGCACCTTGGACCAAGACACTGCATACCAATTTTCAAGTCAATCGGACTAACGGTCAGGTGGTTATACCCTTTTTTATGTTTTTTTCATTTTATAGCGCCACCATGAGGCCAATCGTCGCGATTTTTTTACTGTGACCCCAAAGTAAGCTCATACACATGTGTACCAAGTTTGGTGAAGATACCTCATTTACATCGGGAGTTATAGCCATTTTAGTAAAATAGGCCCCTCCCACAACGTACGTTTTGGCGCCCCTTAGCGACCGGGAATCGAAATTTCCACTTTTTTCGATAATTATTGATATTCAGTCTCCAGAGAACATTTCTGCACTAGTTTGGTTCCAATCGGGCAAAAAACCAGGGACTAGTTTGCAAAAGTAGATTTTTGACAAAATTCAAAATGGCGGAAAATCTATCATGGCGGAAATGAAATCGGAGATATACGTTTTGTTCGTCAGGCGTCCAGCTTTCCAATGATATAAGACACTTGAGTCTACGACATACGGTCTAGGAGTTATGAGCAGTTTTGCGCTTTTGGTTGTTATAGCGCCACCTATGGGCCAATCGGGGTCATAATCTCTGAACCTTTCCTCGATTTTTGTACTACCATCTGTCAAAGTTTCAAAGTTCCAGCTCTTACGGTTTGGGCTGCACGATGCGTTTTACGGCGGAATAATAATAATAATAATAATAATAATAAAAATCAGCACAATTACAATAGGGTTTCAGCACTTCGTGCTTGAACCCCTAATAATAAAAATCAGTACAATTACAATAGGGTTTCAGCACTTCGTGCTTGAACCCCTAATAATAAAAATCAGCACAATTACAATAGGGTTTCAGCACTTCGTGCTTGAACCCCTAATAATTAAAGCTGCAAGCAGCATTTATCGGGGTTCAAGCAGTTAAAGCCTTTTAGGCATTTAAGCACAAAAGCATCAAAAGTTATTAAGATTTATTTAGCAAGCATGTAATCACGGACATAATAGATGGAAAAGACCATTTACAGCCAATACAGGCAGTTTACATAGGAAATATATGGTTTTAAAGCTTTTTAACAGTTATAGCGCCACCTATCGTCCGATCTCCATAAAATTTTGCATGCTTGTTAATGATGTTATGTCACATATGCTGACCAATTTTTGTGAAGTTCTGCATTTTCATTTATGATTTATAGGCTTTTGACTGTATTTTGCCACGCCCATTTTATAAATGACCCTATTACAGCCATCCAAATGCAAAAGTTCAACTTTTTTTTGATAATTATTGATCTAGAGAGTCCAGAGAATTGTCCTAGACTGGTCTGGTTCCGATCGGGTGAAAAACCTAGGACTAGTTCGCAAAAGTAGGTTTTAGACATATTCGTGAATATTTAATGAACGGTTTGATTGACAGCAATGGTTCTTGAGGCAAAGTTGTTCAGCATGAGCAGATCTATCAAATGATATGCATATTGTGTGGATGAGTGTAACACCACGTGATTACAGAGCCATAAAACTCGTTAGCGCCAACTAGTGGCCGATTTCTTTCAAAATTCTTACAGACCTCTAGGGCCATAAGACGAACATGCCCATCGAGTTTCGTTCTGATCGGCCTCCGTTAACCTTGTCTAATCGGTGCTCAAACTTCATTGGCCGATAGCGGCCATGTTTTTTGAGATACGCCAATGTCCTCATATACATACATGGCACCTTGGACCAAGACACTGCATACCAATTTTCAAGTCAATCGGACTAACGGTCAGGTGGTTATAGCCTGTTTTATGTTTTTTTCATGTTATAGCGCCACCATGTGGCCAATCGCCGCGCTTTTTTTACCGTGACCTCAGATTGACCTCTTA